>NW_009913040.1:0-12189 GCF_000696875.1 Nestor notabilis | reverse complement strand
AATGTCTGAGGACAAAATTTCTTCCTTAAAGCCGAGAACATTCTCATGTGAAACTTACGAGTGGTGAAAATAAAAAAGCCTTTGGCTAAGAGCAGCGGGTTGTACATTCTGAAAACAAAATTAGTATTTTTGTGCCTGAAAATCTAAGTATTTGGGATTAATACACTCATGCAATATTTCTACAATTCCGTGCCCGCATAAGGACATTTATGATGTATTTTCCCAAATAGTTATCTATTCAACGATTGCTGTTTTGTGCCCGTTTTACACAAGACAGAGCTCTGATCTCGGCGGTTCACCTGCGGGGCGGTGGCTTACCCCCTGTCCCCCGTGCCGTGACCGCGGTGGGGCTGTGGTGTTCAAGGGAGGGGAACGCAGGGTCGGAACGCGGCCTGCAGGCAGGAAGTCATCGGGAAGGGGCCCGGCAAGCAGGCGATGGCCATCCACACCGCCTGAAGCCCCGGTCGGGGCAGTCGGGGAGCGGCACGGCGCTGGGGAGAAGAGAAGCATCAGCCGGCACCGGCGGCGAGAACTGCTCTCAGAAAGGCAGAGATAAAAAAACCATCACGGCACCCAAACTCGGTGTTAACCAGCGGAGGGTCATCCTGCTTGTGCCAATGCAGCCTTCGGTTTAAACCACCGAAATCCCGTTCTGCGGGTCTGACCCTGTGCATACAGCATCCTGGCGAGACCACCACTTTGATCTGTGTTGTACGAGGGGACTGTCCCTGTGCAAGGCTAGGGGTCGGGATCTGTGCAGTCTCCAGATAGTAAAAATGCAAACTTTAGTGAGATGAGTTTTCAGAATTTGAAGAGAATTTTTAGCCAAGCCTCATAAGGATACTTTTAAGGCTACTGAAAACAAAACTGAAGTATCTTAAAAATAATAATTTGTAAGGAACAGGGAGTGTAATAAGAAGATCTAATCTGATTTTTGTTTGTTCGTTTGTTTTTGGGTTTAGCATATATTTGCTTCCGAGTGGTATTTGTTATCAGCCCATAGAGATACACTGGAAAAGTGTTGTAGTTCTGAAATAGACTCTACCTACATGTGGTCCATTTGATAATATTGAGTACCACAGTGCAATCTATTTATGTAGAAATTAGGATAATTATCTCCCTTAAATGCCTTTCTTAAATCTGGCAAGACAGGACAGAGGTAATTATCTATCCTCAGACTGCCCGATAAGCCTTCTATGTATAAATTGCCCATTCACTCAGATTTGAGTTATTCTTAGCATCCCATCTTTTGTAATAAATGCATGATTATGAATATATGAAGGGATTAAAGATAGTCTGAGCCTTGCATTCTTTTCAAGTAATGGATGACCTATGCTGAAGCCTTGCCACCTCCTCAAAAGGTTTCCAGTTTGCTGTTATCAAACATTTCTCGCATCCCCCTTTGGCCGCTAAGGCAAGACTGATGCACTGAGTGTGTAAAGAAGAGCCTACATACATTGCTTTCTCTGTAATATACCAGCATGAAGAGTTATTGCTTCTCCATTTGCACTGGTCAAAGAGCCTAACCAATACAAAAATGGGTACCCAAAACAGGTACCCTGCTGAAAGGGAAGGGCAGGTTTTCTTAATGGCATCCATATCCCTCAGCTCCACTCCCATGATGATCTTTCACAGCCCAAACTAGCAGCATCACACAGTTCTGTAGGATGTCCCATGATTTCTGCCCAGCACAGCCATCCTCGTGAGGAGAACTTCCCTTTGCCATGCTGTCTGTTAGGCTGTGCTTTGCCAGGATCTCATATTTATTTACAGCTCCCATTCTGGTGAGCATAGTGGCTTCTTGCTCAGCGCAGACTTAATCAGACCCTGCCTTCTGTCTCAAGGTGGGTGCTAATAGAGTTTGACTCAAGCTGATCCGTTCAACACAAAGCTTAGCCTGCTGCATGGGGAAATGCCCTGCCAGTTCCTGGGGTGAGAGGGAGTCTGGACTGTCTGTAGTAGCAGCAAGGCTCAGGTGCTTGCACATCTTTAGCTTCTTCCATCTTGGTTGGGCAGGGGTGATCATCAGCACATTTTGGGAACCTCTGCTTGCTTCTTATAGCCTCTTTATGTAGTTGGACTGATCATCAGGGGCTTGGGAAACCTAGAAAATACTTGTATTGGTTTCTGCAGATAGTCTTTCATATATATGTGTTCAAAAGCACTGCCTTGTGCAGTTGAAGTAGGCTCTGTCAGCTGCAGATTGGACAAAGACCCTTTCCCCAAACATCCATGCTTCCCAAGGAGACCATTGTGCTGTATGAGGAAGGCCAGCAAAACAGTGTTCTTGGGAACACACTGTGAACAGTATCAAGCAAGTACAATGCCCCCTTGTGCATAAACTGTGAAAGCTGCCAACCTTTCTTCTTTCTGACAAATAATCTTACTTCAAAGGTTTCCATATTCTGGCTAGGTGTTACCAAAGGGATGAGAGATTTGAGGTATTTGATTTTTGAGTATTCATCTGGAGACAGTGTGGTCAACAGATTTGTTTTCAGCCCTGTACTCAGCTCTTGGCCTATTAGTTTAGCACACAAAAAGCAAGGTACCTGGAAAGAGGGCTGAGAGAGGTTGTGGAGTCTGCATCCTTGGAATTACTGAAAATTCAGCAAAGCAGCACACAAGGAACCTACTCCATATTTTAGGTTATTCCTGCTTTGAACAGGAGGTTGGACCAATGCCTTCCAGAGGTCCTTCCTCTACAAACCAGATTTTTCTAGATTCTGTGCTCTAATGGGCCAAGGCATCAGCTGTGCTTCAGGGTTTGGAGGAAAAGCCCGTGATTCTTGCTCTGGAAGGAACCAGTTTCTGCAGAGCCAGAACTGGAATACACTGATTAATTTGAAAACTTCTTTAACCTTCAGCCAGCAGCCATGATGGAGGTCACCAATGCTATTGAACTTGCAGAGGAAATTTTCATCTCCCAAGTGCCATCTGGATATCTTCACCTTGCAGGCAGTGAGATGGTGCTAGTGAGGAGAGTGCTGAAGTTCCTCAGAGAAAGCTTGCAGTTGGGTGGTGTAACGTTGTAACCAGTGAGAGAGGACTGAGATAGCATATTTGATAGAGCAGAAGAATGACCACTGCTTCCTTTCTTGTACATGGGAGAATGAGACAGATATCTATAAGGCAGCATAAAATGTCTACACCAGATTACATTATTCTTTCGCAGTTTTGTTCTTGAGAGCTGTTGCAAAAAGACCTTAATTTTAGCAGGATCTCTGTGAAAAATAACTTCTCTTTTTTAAAAAAAAAATTTATTTCTCCCTAGCATCCTGCTTTGCTCACTTTAAGAAGACTCTATCCTCAGATGCCTGTAAAAGCCTTTGGCCTCAGTTTTCCGTTAACTTCTCTGCCTTCTCTTTGCAGACATGAATGAGGAGCGGCTGGCTGATGCCAGTGGAACGGACAATGCTGAGACCTACAGTGACAAAGACACAGACCAAAGGAGTACCCCAGACATGACTAAAACCAAAAGTTGCTTCACCCCTGAAAGCCCTGAAATAGTTTCAGTGGATGAGGTTGGTTACGCAGTTCAGAAAAACAGTGGGAGCACAGAGAGCCGTCCAGAGAGCCCCAAGTACCACCCGGAGCAGAACCACCTCCTGATAGAAGGTCCCTCTGGGACAGTTTCTTTGCCTTTCAGTTTGAAAGCCAACAGACCTCCGCTTGAAGTCTTGAAAAAAATCTTCCCTAACCAAAAGCCAACTGTGCTGGAGTTGATCCTGAAAGGGTGTGGCGGTGATCTGGTGAGTGCTGTAGAAGTTCTCCTGTCCAGTCGGTCTTCGGTGGCCAGTGGGGAGAGAACTACCACAGAGTCTGATGGTCTTGTCTTGCCTTCCAATGGGCACATTTTCGAGCACACGCTGAGTTCGTACCCTATTTCTTCTTCCAAGTGGTCTGTGGGCTCAGCATTTAGGGTTCCAGACACACTGAGGTTCTCTGCTGATTCCAGTAATGTCGTGCCAAACCCTCTAGCGGTACCTTTGCAGCACCCCTTTCCTCAGCCACCACGCTACCCGCTGATGCTGAGGAACACTTTGGCAAGAAACCAATCCAGCCCATTCCTGCCCAACGACGTCACCCTGTGGAACACCATGACACTGCAGCAGCAGTACCAGCTGCGGTCCCAGTACGTCAGTCCTTTCTCTAGCAACTCGGCCAGCGTTTTCCGAAGCTCGCCTGTCCTTCCTTCCCGCTCCTCAGAAGATCCTAGGATCTCAATCCCTGATGATGGGTGTCCTATTGTGTCTAAGCAACCGATTTACACAGAAGATGAGTATGAGGAAAGGTCTGATTCTTCAGATTCAAGAATACTCAACACATCTTCTTAGACTGACATTCAACATGTGATAGAGAAGTGATAACTTGCAGTGCAGCTGAACTACTGGGCCCTAAGAGGAGGGACAGGTACTCCACGAAACTCTCGCAATTGTATTAAAAAGTGACTTTGCTTGGTATTGTACTATAGCAATAAAGACATAACTTATTTAATTTCTTGCACTTCACTGGATAATGCCAAATAGCAATACTCTGGCTTTAGTGCTGAGTGTGTGTTACAAAGGAAGACTTTACGGCTATCAGTTATGGGACTCCGGAAGACTCATAATGGAAACAGAAACCCAAGGTCTACTTTGTTCCTTAACTCAGAAAAATGGGGATGTTAAACTAGAATACTTGAATGCTGTTTTATAAGAGAGAACTCCTCAGGACACAAGAAATCAAACAAACGTAGTTCAATTGCAAATGGACTAAATCAATGACTTTACAATCTTATGCCGGTGATCATCCTTGCAGTGAAAGAAAAGGCAGAAGAAAGAAATATGCACATGAAACTAGCATGAGCTGCTTCTGTGCCATTTGAGCTGGGACGCTTTTCAGAGAAATATTATTAAGAGTTATTCTTTTCCCACTGCTAGGTCAAAATGTGTAATGTCAGTGTAAAACCAATTACAGCTGTGAATTGCATGAAGTGTATTGTGAAATGAACACCAGATTAAGCATTGTCAGGTTAATGTAGCATGCTAAGGAATCTAGAAAAATAAACTAAGATGTTGATCTTGGTTTACGTCATTTATACTGGGCAAATAACACTTTTGAAGATAGAGAGTTGACTGATCCTCAGCTGGGGTTAAAATGTCCAGCTCCAGCAACTGCAGTCAAAGGAAGCTTCTTTTCCAAGTCCAAGTTCTGTTTCCCTGCCTTGTAGCTTGCAGCTGGGATAAGGCAAATACTGTCATTAGGAAAGCTGAGTTGTCTTGAGTATGTACTGCAGACACTTCCAAGCTCAGCTGAGTAAAGCAGAGCTTGCTACAGCCACAACAAGCAGAGAAACAGGCTCTCCTGATGCTTCAGAAGCATCTTTTCTTTCCTATACTGTAGAAGTAGAAAAAAAGAAATAGGATGTAATAGCAGGCATTTCTTTAAAACAATGTTTAGCCAAATGGCAACTTCCCTTAATCTAGAAAAGTTATGGTTTGAACAATTTATTGCATGTTTGCATGCACTGATTACACTGCATATCTTATGTGTGTCAGAGTAATACTAGAAATTGCTTCTAATGAGGAATGCCACTAAACTAATTGTCCACTTAAAAGTTTGTTAAGGTTTCAGTGCCATTTTTTCCACGTTCACAAGTGACTGCATCTGCTTGACAGTTGGCTTTTCCAAAGCACACCTCTGAATGCAGGTGAAATGGCTGCCAGACCTGTCAGGTGTATGGATTAGTCCCACACCTCAAAAAAAATTGAGGTTGCCCTGAAGTTGGGCTCTAAAGCAGATGGGCTTATAAAATTGTAATATATATCAGGCATGTTATCTGGTGTCACTGCTGATACAAATGCCTGTGTTCTCATTTGGCATTTCATATTTTGTAAGGTTTGTGTACCCAGTGAATCTTGCATTTTATAAGTGTACTGAACATGCACAAAAAGGAGAATAAAATAAGGATTTTATTTTCCTTAGGGGATAAATTAACAGAAATATACTTCTTCTTGCATAATTTTCTAACCTGTTCAGAAAAGCAATTTGCTGGTAATCCTACAGAGCAAAGACATAAAAGCAAGGGGAAAGAGGGGGGAAAAAAAAGCTTCCCTTATGGAAGTGTAAATGTGAGAACATCTGGAATTTTCATAAACGCTGAATTACAATTTTGTACTGACAGACTTGCCTGCACTCACGGGGCACTTGTAAACAAATTAATCTTCCAGCCATTCCAGAAAGAAAAGTAATAGGTAATATAGGCTTGATCTTGCAAACAGAAAGGGGATGAGGCAGCGAAATGCTGTGCTCCAGCATCATGGAGAAATAAAGCATCGAAGGGTAGGTAAGAGCAGATAGGTCCAGGAGCTCTGTTTTTGAGCTCATGCACCAAGCCGATTTCCCTCCAGCAGAAACCTTTGCATACGGATCCTTGTGCCCTGAATTAAAAATCTTTCTTTTTTTGCTGTCTTTGCTACAGAGAGCGAATCTTCTCCATCAGAAAGACCAAACAGTGGTGCCCACCACAGCTCATACTGACGTTACACACTACTGGCTGTGGGTTTTCAGAAAACAGAATTTTGGCATCTTGGAATTGGGACACATCTTTCAAAGAAACGTGACTCTTGGCTAAAGTGAAGTGAACGATTACGCAGATTCAGTGGCACTTTATTTTTTAATAATTAGATCTTTTTTTATAAACTGTTTCTGAAAAAGAAACAAGTTAAAATAATCCTTGTCCTGTTATAAAATACCTTTTGACCCAATTCAAAATTATCTTTTTTTTTTCCTTTTTTTTTTTTTATTTTGCAGTAAACTTAAATGTGTTCAAGATCAACAAGGCAAGTTTTGATGTTGAACAATGGCTTTTGTTTGACCACACACTATTTTGGCTACCCAGAATACTATTTTTTGGTCAAAAATACGGTCTGGCCTGCCGTGATATTCACGCTGTATTCACAGCTGTATTTCCAGGCTGGCACTACAGGCCAATGTGATTTCTCACCTCCAGCTGCCACAGCAAGGATCCCTTGCCGTGCTGGCAGGACGTCCTTTTGCCTGTGCGGAGCAGGGACCTCCCGCAGCCCCTCGCCATGCGGGCTGCCCATCACCCACTACCACCCTTGCAGCAAGGGCAACCTTGAGGCGAGGGAGCCCCTTTTGTGCCCTGGGGGCCCCATTCTGTCTCAGCCCGTGCTTTGAGCGGGTCCGCGCAGCTGGCAGCCGCAGGACTGGTCCTGAGCAGCATCCTTTCCCGAGGCGCCGGGGGAGGGCCTGAGCCGCGACTCCCCAACCCTGAGTTTTCCAGCTCCATCTTGTGGTAAGAAAGGGCATTTCCTTTTGCCGGAGCAGATGCTTCATCCTGTGGAAGAGCTATAGGTGATGGGGTGTAAAGCTATAGACATTGATGGTCAGAAACTCGCAGAGGAAAAAAGCGAATTTAAGCATCCAGAAAGACGGCATGAGCCTGGCCAAGTCTCTGCTGAAGCCCAGAAACCAGGGGGTCCTTTTATTTTACTTTTTTTTTTTGGGTGATTACTAGAGCAGCTGTGGCTTTCTTGGAGCAATAGAGCTTCACTCCTTGCCGTGTGCACAGTTCCTGCTCCCGGATGAGCAGCTGCTGGGTGCCTCCCCGGGGTGCCCCGGGGCTGCTTTTTCTGCTGTGAGGCAGGTGATTTCACTGTTCGCTCTCCTGGGTGCACACAAAACCAATGGCAACGCCCCGGGAAGCCCTTCCTGCCCATAGCTCTGGTTGTCATCAGCCCAGCAGAGACCAGGGCAGTGGTCTCTGCAGAGGATACCTGCTGCCCCACAGGCACGCTGCTTAATCCCTGCCTGCTAACCTCTAGCTGTGACATGGTAAATAAGGCTGATGATGACATAAACAATAATGATAATAATTTCTCCCTCAGAGGAATGCTGTGGAGAGCCTAATGCGACGCTCATGCTCTACAGCAGCTCACACGCCTGTAGATAAGGGAAGACTCAGGGTGGGGGGTGAGCACCATACAATGGCGATGTCCTGCCCCATCTCCCCCCTGCCTTGTCTTTGCTGGTAGTTGTGCTGCTTCCCCCTGGGGTCTCTGACTTGCCCTCCTTATGGGTCTGAAGGGCCACCTCTGCAACATTTGTTGGATGCTTGGTGAACAGGCTCACCTCACATTTGTGCAGACGTCTTTGAAAAATGACTTTGATTCCCTCAGTATACTGTTTCAGTGATTCATTCTTTATGTGCATTTACTCAGCGGACGTGAGTGGGGAAATAAGATTGATGCTAAATTTATATGTTAATTTTAATATTGAAGCTATCCTGTATTTGAAGAATAAGATCAATTCTTCAATTTCATTTCTTACGTGATATTGCGTATTGTCATTACTGGAAAATAAAATTATTTCTGAATGCATACTATCCAAACTTCAATTTTAGTGGACATATAACTCTGAAGCATCATTCTTCTCCCTTTCCTATAACAGCTAACTTAATACAGTATTTTAACATTCTCACACTAGTCTGCCACTGGAAGATAACAAAGACAAGTCTTTTCACCCTAAATGGTGTTTCGCTTATGTGCTTGCTGCAGCATTCTGCACTGTCACAGGAAGATTTGGTGCATGATTCAGCAACACCCTGCAGGCTGTTGCACATATGATGTAACAGGAATCTCGGTTACGAGTCCCTCACTAGAGACTAATTCCGTTCATTTCCACAATAGCAGCAGTGCTTGAGAGCCATAGCCACAGCTATATGCCAAGCATGCCTGTATACAGGATGAATCCTGACCTTAAGTGGAGGATCAGATTCTCAAAGTACTACCAAGAAGCAGATCTCGTAGAAGATGGATACAGAGCATCGCATGCACAGAGAGATTTGGCATCTCGAGAGTTCTTTAAGGAGGTCTGCTGCCAGAAACCAGGCTCTCCTGAAGCTGCAACTGAAAGAAAGTATTTATGGCATCTTTGGGACTGTGGTTTGCTATTTTCTGTCTTTGCAAGCTGTGCGAGAGAGTAAGCTGAGGGGTGTATAGCAGGAACCTCTGCAAGGTTACATCCTTGCTCTGCTGACTAACCTGAGGAAGATCACATGGGTCAGTTTAAATTTCAGGTGTCTTTTTTTCCTTCTCTGTGACATAAAGATAACTGCTGCAGGGATTTAATGGCTGTTATCTGAAAATTCTTGAAAGACTCAAGTGCTCTGTAAATATGAGAGCAGGGCATAGCATTCACCAGAGCATGAAGTATAAGATTTTGTTTCTAATCTTTATTCTCCCCAAGAGAGAGAACATAGCTTTTCAATAGCTGAACAGTGCCTGCCTTTAGCAAGAATACTCCTCTGAAAAGCTAAGTCGAGGATAACTCTGACATAAGTCTGAGTCAGTCACTGCTACACAATGGCTAAAAGTCATGAGGCCTCAGGTAAGCACTGCTTGGGTTCTTTCATATGCCATATTTCTGACCCCACAGATTTCATAAATTCCAATTTTCTCTCTGCAACACCCAGATAAAACCAGAAATCTCGTGATAAAATCATACTAACTGCCCTTCTCTTCCCTAAAGGCAGTGAATACATGAGCCAGCAAAAGATTGAGGAAAAGTGAGATAGCAGAACTTCAGACACAAGGTAATCTGTTCTTTCTCCTAAGCCCCTCTGGCCACACTTGTGAGGCTCAGGTGGGGAGGTCTGCAGGCTCAGAAGGAGCCGGTCTGCTCCTGGTCTCACTGGGGGAGGTGGGCACATGCTGGCACTTCCAGAAGTACACATCTCAGCTTGGGGGCTGCAGCTCCCTCAGGAGCACACATTGCAGAAGGGCAGTACGAGAGCGAGTAGCGCGGCAGCAGCGCCGTTGTGACTTGTGGTCACATGGAACGCATTTGTGGTAACTCGTCGAAGAAGTTACTTTCCTACTCTGTTGCATGCGGTGAAGGTCCAATTGCCTTTAAGAAACACCCTTCTCTGGAGCTCAGACCCCCTGATTTGCCTGCACATTGCCAAGATTCCTTCTTGCCACAGTTAATATAAACCGAAGTGAGATAAAGCTCAGCATACACAAAGAAATGCACAGAAATACACGGAGATGTGCTTCCTTGTTATTGTCAAATCTAGATGGTTTTATCATTTACAAGGGCTACATGACTGATGTGACAAGGGATGCAGAAACAATCCTGATGGGGCATTATACCTGAGGGAGTGCTGCAGTAACATTTTAAGTTCCTGTTCCTCTTCCTCTGCATATTAATCTCTTGGCTCAATCACTAGGAACAGGCTCTTGGAGGGTGCTCCAAGCTGTTCTCATGGCACAACTGGCATTTTCCCTGGAAGAAGAGAATGATGGGTTCTTTCTTTGAATTTGCCTTGTTCACCAGTAAAATAACAGCAATGCTTAATGTCTGGTACAGCTACATATTACACATATTGAAAACGAACACTTTCTCAGGAAGAACATTTCCTCAGCTATAGAAAATTATTCTACGTGGCTCCATACTCACTGCAAAACACTTTCCAGGAAACATTAACACCGTTCATAGTTTTGGCCCAACTCACAGCCAGCGATCACGTTTTAAACTACGTGGCTTAGTCACTAGTACAGTTATGGTAAGCTATGTATAAGTTACATTTTTCTTCCTTGCTCATTCCTCTGCAACTTCTTCTTTTCTAAGATTCTGCAGAGGTATAAACAAAAGAAACATTCAGCCTCCTGTATTCTGCTTCTTTTAGCTCCATTGAAAAAAAAAAGCATAATCAGGGACAGGGGGTAGTAGAGAGACGTGAATTTATTTTGAACTTACATTGAAAACATAAGTACCACAAAACATAGGTTATAATATTTATGAGGGTCCAAAGGGACGGAGGGTTTGGCTCCTTCTACACACACATACCTGTTTCTGCTATTGTCACCCATGCTGGGTGAACACAAGAAGCACCAGTCACCGCAGCCCTTGAGAAGAAGTGGAGATTGGGCTGGATTTGGGGTTGCTGTGAAGAACTTTGAAACAAGGAGCAAGGGAGGGGATCGTTTCTGACCTTCAATGGCTTCTAGGGAGTGGTGTTTTCCCAGTCCCAAGCCTGCACTGTCAGTCTATACCCGCATTGCTCTTGCCTTGAAAAGGGAACAGAGTGGTCTATAGCAGGAGACAGGAGGCAAGAGGTGCTGGTCTCACTGACTTGGCCGCACTTGTGCCTCCCTGCTCGCCTGGAAAGTTCACTGAATGAGGTTTTAGCAGGCTTGTGTGAGGTATGGATGTGGAAAGCTATGACTAATTCCCCAGGTAATCGGTATATACTTAACATCTGAAATGTTAAGCAAACATCCTGCTTGTTAAATTATTGTCTGGCATTCATGTACTTCCTGATTTGGCCATCACTGCTGGCTGCTGTTTTAACAGATTTTCACTTTCTCTGCTGTCCCTTTTGCTGCTGGCAAAAGAATAAGTAACTGTGGTTGTGGGTGTGGTGAGAGGCAATACAATCACTGCTGTCCTGCTAGTGGTTGCTACTTACCTCCTTTACAGCAATGCTCCTCCAGTTTTTCACATGCTTTCTGAGGCCTGAAAGCACAGGCTGACACCTAGTTACTGTGACTTGGTTTTAATTCATCTGCAACACATAGTTTAGTGTGTGGTGTCCCTGCTCATAGCAGGGGGGTTGGAACTAGATGATCTTAAGGTCCTTTCCAACCCTAACTATTCTATGATTCTATGATTCTAAAATTACTCCCTGAAGAAACTTCGATTGCTTTTTTGCTTCACCAGCACCCCAAATAACCACTGATGTTGAAGAACTTCAGTCCTCCAGACCAGGTTTGTGACTTCAGTCCTTCAGCCCAGGGCTCCCTCCTCCTTAAACTGGCAAAGTACAAGTTCAGCCAAAAATGTGAACTGTGTGTACAAGATATTTGAGAGCTCCTTGGAAAAAGGGTTATATTTTTCTCTTCCAAACGTCTGGAATTGCAACTGTCTTTGAATGCATGCTTGAGATTAGGGGAGAGAGAGTCAGTCATAACTGACTGTAACGTGTATTATTCAGACATGTATCTGAAGTAAATGCTGTCTTGCACAAGTTGACCTGGACATCAAAGGCGTGGCCTTGCCTTCCCATGAAATAAGGCAGCCTGGCGGTATTCCAGACAAACACTGGATGGATTTGTACAGGCTGGGGAGTCGTATTTCATTTGAGACAGGAACCAGAGCGAAGCCGACGCTGCGCCCCGGACC
>NW_009913039.1:0-862 GCF_000696875.1 Nestor notabilis | reverse complement strand
ACAGTGTCAGATACGTGTAACACACGTGTAAGTGTCAGACACACGTAACACGTGTAACAGCATCAGATACGTGTAACACACGTGTAACAGTGTCAGATATGTGTAACACATGTGTAACAGCGTCAGATACGTGTAACACACGTGTAACAGTGTCAGATACACGTAACACACGTGTAACAGTGTCAGATACATGTAACATACACGTAACACATGTAACAGCGTCAGACATGTGTAACACTGTCATACATGTACAATGCATGTACCCATGTTCTCTGCATGTAACATGTGAAGGGTGTCACATGTAACGCATGTGCAACTGTGTCCTCTCCATGTAACGTGTATCACTATTATACATATGTAACCACAAAACACGTTACACATGTAACACCCGCTCACATATGTGTGCACCCCACGTATGTACAACCCAAGGAGACCCCATGCGTCAATTACATACATGTACATACGTGTCCATGTATCAGAGCCTGGTGCACACGTGTTGCACACACATGACCTCGCATGTACCGCTCCGCACTGACCCCGCACACACGTGTGTGTATGGACACACCAATGACACGTGACCCCCCGCACACGCGTGTGCACATGGGCACACACATGACACGTGACCCCGCACACGCGTGTTCACTCACATGCAGCGGCTCCGGCGGGGGAGGGGCTACGCTCCAGCCATGGCGGGATCTGGGGTGGGGGGAACATGGTTACTGGGAGCACTGGGAGCCCCTCCCCCTATTCCCAGTTCCAAACTGGGATCTATAAGGGGCTGCTCCCAGTATGACCAGTATCAGCTCCCAGTATGGCCATTAGTTGTTATCTCCAATCCCAGTGCTCCCAGTATCCATCCCCC
>NW_009913038.1:3941-4322 GCF_000696875.1 Nestor notabilis | reverse complement strand
CTCCCGGCCTTCCCGTTCCTCCTCCTCTGACATGGAGGCGTAGGAGACGAGGGACTCGTTTCGCAGGGACGGGGAAATGGCTGACACGTCTGGAGTCCGGAGCTCAGGTCCTGACTCAGCTGGAAGAGAAGCAAAGCCTTATAGTGAGCTCCAGCTGCTGCACCGGCCCCCCGCCCCTCCCTAACACACGGACACCCTCCTCACAGACATCCCTGATGGACACAGCAGGCCAATGTGCCCCATCTGCGCAACCCTCACCCCTGTCAGTTTTGCTCATCCCTGTCCTCCTGCCGTGAGTTCCCCAGGTCCCTGTGCGATGTAGGGATGGCCAATCCCTTTGCCTGGGATTTGCCGCCTTCTGCCACCAACAAACCACTGGCG
>NW_009913038.1:0-3901 GCF_000696875.1 Nestor notabilis | reverse complement strand
CCACACAGGCTGGGCAGGCACAGCGAAGCGTCTCTGATCGGCGTGTCCCCCACTATGCCACCCCCAGTGCCATGCCAAGGGCTGCATCCAGCCCCACCAGCAGCACTCTGCCGCACCAGGACCCAGCTCTTGGTGAAAACCACCACCACAACCTTTTACCTCCCATCCAGACAGACCCTGTGCCCTCCCTCCACTGCAGCAGCCCGTCTCCACTGCAGCCTTACCCGAACTGCTCTGTCCCTCCCCTCGGCTGTACTCGCAGATGACAGAGGGGTCGGGGCTCTGCACCGGCAGCCGGGGCACAGCAGAGCCCTCCATGTCCGGCAGGGATGAGGGCTGCCCGTTGGTGTCGATGTAGATGCTGGGGTGGCTGATGCCAGGCTGCAGGTGCATGAAGGACTGTTTGGTCGCGCCGGGGAAGAACAGATCTATGGGACAGAGAGAACCCAGTCTCAACCACTGCGCCGACGGCACTGCCAGTTCACGTGCCCTCACAGAAAGGCGGATGGGGCTCCCCAGGAGAAGGGTCTCACGGGAATCTGCAGGGGAATGATGCTGCATGGGGGACACAGTCGCACCGAGGCACAGACACTAGTCCTGCAAGGCCAGCCCACCCCATCGCTCTACCTCACCTCTCCCAAGACTGTCCTAAACTCACCCAGACCTGAGGGTGTTGGCATCCCCTAATGTCCTGCAGGACTTCTGCCTCCAGCCCAGAGCCCTTCTGCTCTGCAGCGAGACAGGCATCTGGTTCAGACACAGCCTGAGCCTGAACCGAGCGGAACCAGACCTATGCTGCTCCCTCTGCCCGCACTGAAACCTGTTGGGCCAAGCTGAAACCAAAGAGCAGAGAAAGAAGCAGGGGGGTGAGACACTGGAACAAGTTGCCCCAAGAAGTTGTGGCTGCCCCCTCCCTGGCAGTGTTCCAGGCCAGGGTGGGGACCTGCTGTAGTGGAAGGTGTCCCTGCCCGGGGCAGGGGTTGGAGCTGGAGGAGCTTTAAGGGCTCTTCCAACCCAAACCACTCTCTGATTCTATGATTCTATGACAGCTAATCCTGGTGTCCTCTGGGGACCCAAACAAGTTAGACACATCCCCTCTGTGGAAATGAAAGGACAGGGGTGGGGTTTGCCTCCTGGCTAGTAACGAAGCCCAGCTGGGGTGTAACCATGGGCTCAGCTCAGCACTACTGCAAGACCAATGTTGGATCTTGCACTAATATCTTCCCCCAGAGTATGTCTCCGTCATTTAAGCTAAACAGGTGTTAACCAAGAGCAGGACCAGCAAGAAAGCTCTGTGCTAGGCTGAGACAGAGGTTTGCTCTACCAGTGACAAAGGGGTCAAGGGCACAGCCCCACCAAGAAGGCACAGCCCCCCCAGGGACCCACCACTCCTCCCCGCCATGCATGGCACCTGGGTGCGAGATGCTGTGGGAGGACAGTGGCACTTTGCACTGAAGCAGATGCTCCCTCTCCCTCTGACCTCAGCTACCGATGGGGGACACCGACCCTGACAGGAACAGGGGAAATAAAATCCCATCCCATCTTTTACCAGCTGCCTTAAGACGGTGCCCAGCAAGGCCAGGCACTGTATCCAAATCAAAGAAAGAAAAAAAGACAACCAAAAAAGACCCACTCCCACAAAGTCTGAGGTGTTCCTGTTGATCCCAGGTTATTTCCAGAGTGGATTTTGAATTCCAACACACACAGTTTCCAGCCCTGGCAGTCTGCTGCTCAGATATGACAGCCCTGCAGATGCTATGATTGCAACACAAACCACATATGAGAGCAAAACCCAAAAGACTCCTTCCACAGAAGGAGAACAGAAAGCAAATACTCGGCAGACCCCAGAGCTCAGGAGGACTGTGCCCTGGTGACATTACTGGGCCAGATATCACTCAGAGGGACGCAGCACAGAATTCTGCTACTCCAACTCTCCTCTCCCCAGAGAACCACCATGACTGACCTGGGTCCAAGATGATTTCGGGCTCTGAGTCGTGGCTGGCCTGCAAGAAGGTGGAAGCCACCATCTTCTCCAGGGGCGTGAGGCGCGGCTTGTGGAGCGGCCCACCAGCACGGTTCATGGGCAGGTGCTTCTTAGAGGTGATCTTCTTCTTGACGTCCAGCCGCAGGTCGCGCCACTTGTGCTTGAGGTCGTCAATGGAGCGCTCGGTGTAGCCCAGGAAGTTGACGCGGCTTTGGATTTGGGTCCAGAGCTGCTTCCGCCGCACCGGGTGAGCCCGCAGGGCTTCAGACCCATACAGGGCGCTGAAATGCCGGACCACATTCCAGACCAGCGTCTCAGTCTCGTCATTGGAGAAGTTGGCCTTCCTCTTCCGGCCAGACGCTGGCATCGCCTGCGAGGCTGCGGCAGAGGTGGAAGGGGCACAATTGAACCTCGGTCCCCACTCCTCTCTGTCAGCTCCTGGGGGGAACATGGGGCTGCGGGAGCCCGAGGGAGCCGCGGAGGAGGGAGCCGAAGCAAGAGCCCCCGAGGCATCCATGGCAGGGGAGGCTTGGGCCGGGGAGGATCTAAAGAGCCGCTTCGACACACCACGCGGCAGGGGGGCACCTCATCCCCTCGCCCCAGCTCGAGAGCACCTGGGAGGGGAGAAAAGGAAAGGGCAGCGGTGGATGGTGGCAGTGCGGGGTGATGGTGAGGGCCCCCAGCCCTCTCCAACCAGAGGCACCTGGGGGCCCCCAGCCAGCTACCACGGGGGCTGCAGAGAGGGTCGTGGTCACGGCACGGGTGATGGCAAGCACCTCAGCCACAGCATATGCTTGGGGCCACGGCAGGTGGCTCAGGGCCACAGAGAGGGTGCTGAGGAGCACCTCAGGGCCAGGCTGAGGGTGATGGGGAGTGCCTCAAGGCCACAGTGAGGGACATGTGGCCATGTTGACAGTGATGGAGAGCGCCTCTGGTTGCACGGTGAGTGCCTCCAGGACATGGCGAGCACCCCAGGGCTACGGCAACAACTTCAGGGCGATGGCTATCGCCTCTGGGCTACAGTAAGTCTTGGCTGTGGTCAGCACCTCAGGTCCACAGCAAGCACCTCAGCACCATGGCAAGGGCTATAGCTATGGTGAAAGCACCAGGGCAGCAGCATGAGACCCCAGGGCAATGGTGAAAACTTTGGCCATCATGAGCACTTCGTGTTCCCAGCAAAGGTCATGGCACAGACCTTGGCCATAGGACAGGTCTATGGGCCATGGCAAAGGCTTTGGCCACGCTGAGCATCTCAAGGCCATGAGGAAGACCTTGGCCATGATGCAGGCCTTGGCAAGGGTCTTAGCCACAGTGAGAACCCCAAGACCGCATTGAACACCTCAGGTTCCTGGTGAAGACCTTGGTGTCATGGTGAAGTTATTGGTCATGGTGAGCACCTCAAGGCCATGGCAAAGACATTACAGAAGGCCTTGGTCATGGTGAACACCTCAAGCTTCCATTGAGGCTCTTGGTGCCATGGCAAAAAACAAGTGTTTCAAGGCCATGGTGAAACCCTGGACCATGGCAAACAGCTCAAGCTCTCACAAGGACTTTGGGACCATAGCAAAGACCAAGGCCACAGCAAGTGCTTCAAGGCCATGGCAAAGACGTTGGCCATGGTGAACACCTCAATCTCCAAGAGCTTCAAGATGCTGGCAAAGACTGTGGTGGCCACAGTGCAGGTCTTGGGACCACAGCAAAGCCCCTAGCCATGGTGACCACCTGGACACCATGTCACAAAGCTCCTGACTATGGCTCACCACAGCCCTGGCCCCGCTGCTCCCCTCAGCCCCCAGCACCATGGCAGACTCTTCAACCACCCTCAGCATCTCCGGGCCCAACGGACACTCCTTCATCAGCCACCTCGAGGCCGTGGCCGAACACCTCAGACCTCCAACCACCCTCCCGTCAGAGCAG
>NW_009913037.1:26403-30695 GCF_000696875.1 Nestor notabilis | reverse complement strand
ACTGCTGTAGCTGAACCCAGGACACCCAGGCATTCAAGGTCCTTGAAATACCCAAACTGGATTTATATATTCCCTTAAAATTGCAAAACCTTATGCTTGCTCCCCCCATAGTTAAAAACAAAATTTCTTCTACTTTCCTTCAGTCTAGCCTTTGGTTGAACATAATGTAGATTAAAATACTACATTTTGAGGGCAGAGTGGTGGAGAATATAATTAAGAGGCACTGCTGAACAGCTAGATTACTAGTGGTTTTAGGCCTACATAAACAAATACTGAGATAAAAGAATCAGTGCTTACTTATTGCATTTTGCCAGCATGATCTTTGCATTCAAGTCTCTGTATTTACTAGTTCTATCGTCTTTTAGAGAAAAAAAGTACCAACAGAAATATTTTACTTTCATGTCTGTCTGAGATATCTGGATGTCTGTATATGGTACTTGTCTCTTCATTCTCAGACTCTTCACTCTAAGCTTTCCTGTTCTCCTAGAACACATTACACTGTTTTCCTTGGGGTGATATATTTTCCTCCTTATTCATGCCAACACTTCAGCTAATTCTAATGCTGACAAGTTGATCAGATCAGACACTTTTCCAGGCAGTCTAACATGTAATGGAAAGCCAAAATTTTATTTTAAGAGGTCTTTATTTGGCTGACTGCCCCATCATTAGTCACATCTACATTCTAGTGCTAAGTTTGATGATGTAATTTGATTTGGCCCTAGCTTAAGGGGGACTAAGGCTTTTATGTATGAATACAGCAAACATTACAACACAAAAGCAAATATGCAAACTCTTCATGTTAAATACAGGGTGAAAATTAGATTAAGACATCCAGCTATTAGTAGCAAAAGTCTCTGGAACAACTTTTTTCTTTCTTTCTTTTCTGGAAAAAAGTACAGCAGAAGGAAAATCTAATAATAGAATTTAAGATGAAACTTGATACAGTTATGAATCATGATGTGATGCAAAACCTATACAAAACATTTTATATAAGGCTTAAAAGGTGTTAAATATTACTTCCTCTGCTAAAAAATGCAATTTCAATTAGATCACTAAGGTGATCTCATGTAGATCTTGAATCTACAAAAATATTTGTTAAAGCTTTTCAATATATACTAGTTATAGCATAGCACGTTGCAGAATTATGGTACGATTGCGTCATAGTAATATCACATGATACCATGATAAATTTTAAATCATTTCATAAGAAAAACTATGCAGGGTAGTAGAGTATAAATAGAAAACTACTCTTAGTAACCACTGTTAAGAAACTGCCTTTTGGTATTTATCAGTACAGGTACAGATTTACAACTAACATTGCACCTATATTCACCTGTCTTCCTTGTGAATTTGATCTATACTGAATGAAGTAGAGTTATGGTCTCTCAAAGTTTTTCTGATCGCCACTGCATGGAACGTTAATGTTCATCCTTGTTAACAATATCAGCTAAAAGCAGGAAGCAAATCAAGAATGAAGATTAATCTGAGGAGAGCCAGTAGATGTCAGTTTGCAGAAATGTACAGTTCATAGTCACCAAGGTACTTAGGAACTAATCTTTAAACAGATAAGTACTCAGCATGCTTAAAACTAATGACATGATTAAATCCATTACTGTACTGTGAATTTTAAATTTCTCATAATCAAATAATTACATTTTTCATGTGCTTATTTTTTGAAGACCAGAAAAATTTTCACCTCTTAGTATTTGTTATCTTTCCAATGATAAGTGACATTCTAATCTGCTTCCATACAAGAGCAGTTATTATAAATTAAGATCAGTTATTAGTATAAATTACGATGTATGAGACCTTAAGACAGAACACTTAGGATAATAGATAATGGAATGTATATATGTAAGGAATTCTTTATAAAAATTAGATAAAAAGAAATAAATTCCTATTCAGAAAACATTATTGTTCTTTTATATGTATGTTTCAGTGAAAAAGATATTTCATGTTCATAGAACATCACCATACATTTTTGTTTTATCTCTCAGCAGAAATAGACACAATGAGTAATTTTAGTTGTCCTAAGCCTTATTTATGAATCCTCACCTCTCCGTTCCAGAGACTCTACAATTACAGGACAAAAAGATAGTGTTTAAGGGCAATCACAATCTAAATAATTAAATTTAATTTCAAGAGATTGGAAGGCTAATTAGTTAATAATAATATTGGTTTGGCTAATTAGATAATAATAATATTGGTTTACATGGGTTATTAGGTTGGATTCTTGTCCAATTTCCAACACAAAATTACTATTGCACAGTGAATGTGCACTAACACAAGAAGAAACAGATTCTGTGTGATTATATTATACATTTTTGTAGTTGCAGTATTAAATTTTCAGTTTTACTACAAGTTTGTTGCATTTTAGTTTGTTTGTTTGTTTGTTTTTATAAATTTTAGTATCACTTGCACCACTGATTCATCTCAGACACTATCCACAAGACAGGAAAAGATTATTCAAAAGCAGAAAGACTAAATATTTTATATTCTCAGAACTATTGTGGCACTCCTTTATATATGGCTACCCTAGAAACTTGAAGGCTCACAAATTTAACTTAGTACATTTTACTGCCTATGCAGTATACAGAAGCTTTTCAAATATTACTACGTATCTATATAATAGCAATTATGCACACTATAGTTAGTTTTAAAACCTATTACTCCATTGGCTACCACAAACTAAATGCTCCCTGTTGCAACATCACACAACACTTGTCTGTTAGAAGCTATCTCCAGAGATTTTTAAATTTGCTCAAGGCAAATTTAAAAGGCATAATATTAATGTCATGCAGAATCCTGTAAATAAATGACCTTATCAGGCTACTTAAGTTTCTCCACCAAACAGCTTATCTTAGATTATATTTCTTTCCCACTTAACATTCCCAGCCCAAACTAAAAATAAATAACTTCAGCTATGGTATTTTTAAATCCTCATTGAATTAAAAATAATCCAATAATAAACATTTTACTGAAGTCTGTACAAGCAGCAGCCTGAATTTCATACAGGTAAACAGTAGAAAGCTTTGCAGCAGTGTTCCAGGCCCAAGGATAGGGTGTCAACCTACTCCAAAAGCAGCAGTCCCGTAACACTATCATTGCAAGTTTAGGGATTAGCTTTCTGTTATATCCACCAGAAATTAAGATGAATTCCATTCATTAATCTCACTACAAAACATGAGTTTTCAATATGCAAAGGGCTGCATATTAAGCTTAAACTCTACCCTACCAGAAGACAGGGAGAAGTTCATTCACGAAGGTAAGCAATCTGTTTATAGTCATGTCAAGTATCAAAGCCACTTTTAAGTGTTACATTTACCTTTGGTGAATGGGTTGGAGTTTTTATGTTACCTGGCCAACTAATCACAAATACCCAGAAAGTCATCAGCAAATTAACTGTTCTTTAGGAGAAGTTTTTAAAATGACCTGTTGATTAAGTAATAGGTTTACAACTTATCGAAACCCTTCAAAGGAAATACTTGTTTGAATAGAAGGAAATGGGGAACCTAACAGGTTTGCCCTTGACTGTTACCTGTTTCACAGAAAGAAAGCCTTAGGGCAATGTTTGTGAAAGGACTAGATCTTTGCTGAAAACTGTTACCTAAGCATGCTGTCAGCTTTTTAATTGAGTGAAACAGAGAAGTAGTCATCTGAACTATATAAAATTGAAAGTAGTTATTAACACACAGATTTCATTTATGGTCACATCCGTCTTTCAGAAAACAACAATTTTCTTAAATCTTGCATTTTAGTATAACAAATTCAAGTTGACGCTATTCAGAGGTTTGGCAGATATTAAAATTTTTTTCAAGGAAAGCTGCCAAACCCACAAATACTCCATTCTCAAGAAACGGCCAGTCTTGAGGGTGCTGGTGCTTAGCTACTCAATGACAGATGTGAGGGCATTTAGAGTGTGAATAGTCAGTGATCCACAGGGCTGGGAGCTGTTATTGCAAGAAATTATTTGGAAAACATGCCCCAGGTTAGGGGGTAATGTGTAGTAAGATAGTAAGGACAGTGCATGATCCCTAGGAATTCAAATTATAATTACTTTATACTTCCTTGTTACCATGGATTTTCATTTACTCAACAGTGCAAAATATTTGGCTGTTTGACGCTTATTGCAGTATCTCTGTTAGCTATAAAACAAGAGACCAGACTAAAACTGGACAGCTGCAGTCATTTACGCTTATTTCTACACATGCTTGATCTGACAGTAAATGCAAACTCTCACTTGTTAATGGTCACCCTTTCTAAAGCATTTTTCTCTGTGGTGCAGTGGCAAA
>NW_009913037.1:11497-26372 GCF_000696875.1 Nestor notabilis | reverse complement strand
CAGGAATTTTCAGAACATGCTCCATTACCTTACTTGCTACGTTTCTTCACCAATGAGGCTAAACAAGTGAAGATCAGACAGTATACATTTTGCGTTTATTTTTACAGTACAAGGTTCTGTGTTTATTTTCACGTTCACCGATAACAAAGAAAATAGGTATAAGTTATAAAATAAGAGGGGTAGGGGAAGGGAAGGAGGCACAGAGGGGCAAAATATTTTGGTATATCTGCATAAACAAGCTCCAGTCCTGAAAGTTCTTAACTACATCTGATATCAGTTGCACACCTGGTAACGAGTCCTCATATAGGACAACACATCCAGATTCATTCAATGTGACAGTTCATGCATATTAAGAGATTGTAGGATATACAATAAAATAATACCAAAAGGGAGGGCCCAGTTCCAACCATTATCTTTCATCCCAATGCATAAAGAGCAACACAGACTTCTGAGGGGTAAATAACCTATTAAATAACTGTGAAGGATCAAAATTCAGTATTTGCCCCAATTTTCTATCTTGACCTCAGAAAAGACCACCTGGAAAATAAGATGTCTTCAGAGTGCTTCAACCTACCTTATTACAATTCACTTTTGGCCAAGCCAGACCAGTTTTCTATGTCAATATCCTAGGCTATTCTGTGTGCCTATGCTGCTGGTTAGATCTCTTTAGAGTATAGTTTAGAAATAACTTTGTACTCTGTAGCGATCTGTTTCTTTGTGTTTATTTTTTAAAAGTACATATATCTTATTCTTGCAGCTATCACCATCACGGAGCTGTAACCATTTCATTTTATTTATAAGATGTTAATTATGTCAAACAGACTAGTAACGCAAGCAGTTAGTGTTTTCCCAATTGTTTGCAATTTTCTTTAAACAATGTTTTCAAAAGGTAGAAATACATACACACATATTTGCAAATGATAAAAGCCAGTAAAGTAATTATAGTTTTAGACTACATTACACTGTTCAGGCAAGGAATGAAAGTCAGAGACATTCCTGACTAGCTAAATTTAGTATCAATTCATCTTCACAAGCATTTTAAACGTTTAGTTAATACGTTGACATAACAACATGTTAAAACATATTATAAAAATAAAGCCATGGTTTACAGAATATTTTCCCACTATCTTTCTGTCTGTGGTGCTCTTTATAAAAAAAAAAATAAAATACTAACTGGAAGGCAAATTACCATTTCTTATATGAAATGCAAGTAAGCACTGAAGAATTTCAGACAGACATTCAAGTCTGCAAATCCATTAAATTTATCCTTTGCCTGTTATTCCACAGGTACAGTTGCTGCATTGCACAAGTGTGATGCATACTAATAGATCTGTGGTCAAAATAATACCCTCTTCCTTCTCTAGCAGTACCTGATCCATCCATGAGTTCTTAGTCAAATTACCAATTGCAATTTAAATAGAAGTATCATATTGCTTTTCCATTTGGGAGTTTTGGAAGGAAAACAAAGAAAAAAAAATAGTGGAGATCAGTTCATTCTTTAAAGCCACGAAGTTTGTCAGAAATATGAAAGTAAAAAAAAAAAAGATACACTTGGAGTTCTAGAAGGTTGTTTTGTTTTGTTTTGTTTTATTTTCCTGGTAAATGTACATAATTTAGAATATCAGCAAATGAAAATTCTCACACTTAAACTTGGGAATCTAATTTACGAGTTAGAAGGCAATGCTGCCTACACAGAAAAGGTGGAGTTAAAGTGCTCAAGCACACAGTTTAGGTATTTTGACCATGTTCTGGATTTCCAATTGATTTTACATATTCTCCATATGGAATGTCTGGTTGCCTAGTGCAAATATCTTACTTAAATACCTGATGTCACTGTGAGTACTCTCCATGGCCACCAGATTTAAGTTTTCCACTTTTCAAAATAAAGCAAGGATGCCTCACAGAATGCAATGATATACCCTAAAACAATTGAGATTTACAGCTACCTTTTGAGTTAACAATCCTCTAGCAAGCACTGATTACAATTTCCCCCACCACAATTCACCTGGTCTTATCATAACTGGGTTTGGTTTAGTTTTTTCTGGTTCTGTTTTTTTTCCTGACTTGTCATGGTTCTTTTTGAGAAGATTCTGATCATTTCATAGATATTTGGGTCTCAGTTTCTCATAGTAGCTTTGGTATACACCTGGTTCCCAAACATGCTTTTGATCTACATAAAACATCAAGATGCAGTTATGAAAATTTGTTAATCATATCATAAAGAAGTAGAAATGTTCTTCCAAGATTCAGGTTCTTTTTAGTGCAATGAATGTTTTCTTTTCATGGTATAGTATTAAAGTCAACAGAGACTTAATTTGAGTAAGGAATTTGCAGTCAAAAGTGAATTACTCAGGGGCTGTTCATGTAGGAACATGCATGAGGTGAATTCAAGACCAGTTGTATCCAGTCCATGCATTTTCTAACTCAGGATGATTACTGAATTAAAGTTCAAACATTTAAGGACTGGAAATAGAACACCACCATTTCTGTTTTCTAATTTTATAATAGGAGGGCATAAATGGAAGTGCCATATCAAAAATTCACATGGGAAAACCTTTTTGCAAAGCAAGAGCTTATCATCCCAAGTCTAAGAGAACGGTGAAAAGACCCGTCATATTTTCCCTGGACTCTAGGGAAACAGAGATCCTTGTAAAGGTCAATGGCATAACTTTAGCCAAAAGAAAAGAAGTAATCTGTGATACAATAGAATGTGTATATATATATAATGGGAACACCATGAGTCTGTCACAGCCGAAACTAAAAGGAACGGCTGAGCTGCTACAGCTATTTCCTGGTATTAATTATATGTTGTATTTTGAAATGATAGAATCTATTAGCAAATTCTATGGAGCCATTATGTTATCATCTGTCAAATTATACCTGACTGTTACTATGGGATCTTTATTTGATTGGTTAGATGGTTTATTCTGTTCTAAAGATACCGTTCAGCTTTTAAAAGGCACTTTGGTTGCTTTGAAGCACAAATCTAAATGGCTTTTAATCTAATTAATGCTCATCCAGAGTTATTTTGATGAGAGTAAGGTAATAGTCCCAGGCCATTTCATCAGTCTTTTTTCTACATCTTAGATCGTAACACATATTAATTAGTGTTCATGGAAACCTACAAAAAATGTTCTGTGAAATAAATGGAGAACAAGTTAGACTGAAAATTAATAAGGTTTGCACTAAATCACATAAATCCTTTCAAAGGTACCACACACACTCACACTGGCTCACACTTAAAATTTTCTTCTCGTGAAAGATTAGAAAAAAAACAACCAACCAACCAACCAGTCCACAAAACACTCCTATTTTCAACAAAATTCAAGAGCTACAGTTTTGATTCAATTCACTTCTCAAAAAAAAGCAGGACATAAAACAGTTTCTTCTATCAACACATAGATTAAAAACACCATCTCAGGGACCTTGTTCACCACCTGAAAAAAGATACTATGCAACCTAGGGGTAACCACTTTTGCATCTAGTTTTGCATTGCAGAAGTGGTCTGAAGACTCTTTCATTTTCCACAAGTGGACAGTTACAAGCAGACCCTTTTTACACTACAAATAATATTAAATAATATACTACTTCAACATTGGACTTCAAGATTCTAGTCAGTGTTGCATTGTTACAGTATGAAAACTTCCAGATTGTGGGTAATATTGCAGAGATGGCCCCAACAGAATTAGAAAAGCACCTTAAGATCCTCTGCTTTACTCTATTCTCTTTCTTAAAACACAAGATTGAGGACTAACAGAAATTTTATATGAAAATCTGATACCGATGAAAGTCTTAGGTATTGACGATATATGACATTTAGGCAATAATTGTCAGAAATATACAGCCTCCAAGTTTATAAATTAATTCAATATTTTTTATATGTTATACCCTTAAACATTTACATAGAAAATAGTATTCCATGTTAGATTTAGCCTTCTGAAGGGATATTAAATAGCATGTGTCACATATCCAAAACAGCTTATTGTAATTCAAAGAGTCGACACACTACAGGGTGTCATCTGCGAAGTAGTTCTAGATTCTTGTCTAAGTCAAAATTATGTAAGTATGATCCATGATACAATATGTCCACTTGTACAAGCCCATAATTTTCGGTGAATATAATCATATTGCTATCATTATTCTATCACCATGAGCAGAACTAATTTAGAATTAGATGTATTTCTTTTTAAAATTCACAGTGATTAAATGTCAGAATTAAGAGCGATTTCTCCCTACACCCTGAAAAACGTCCATACTCAGTTAAAGTACCTGGCAGACCAGAATCTCTTTCATTTGCTTTATCTGGCATGTTCATTACAGTATTATACAGATTCTGATCTTTCCCTTTTTCTATTTCATTACTGAATGCTCCCCTGTGTTTTATATGTGGCACACACCATAAATCAGCTGGGGTAAATGTACATAAAGACTGGGTGCATCCAAGCTTTCTTCTCTACCCCTAAGCACTCAGCAGCTTACTCCTTGATGAAGCATAGCAGAACATCTGTGGTGGCCTTCACTTAGATTTACTCTGCCAGATCTTCATTAAAAGAGTGACTCAATAAAAATGTTGCTTATCCTAATAAAGCTCTTTGGAGCTTTGCAAATTTGCATTTAATAGTCTTTAATGTCATTACAGCATTAATAATCTGTGCCTAAAGAGCAATAAAACTTTACATTTTCTGGTTTATGAAAAAAGCTTCATAAACCCATGATTTTCTTGTGACTCAGTTTTAATGTACCATATATAGACACACAAGCAGGAAAGCTGTATGACAACATGGATTTGTGTAAATATATGGCTGAGTCCTCTATTAGGTATCTCTTGTTTCAAAGATTACATATGAAAAGTAATAAAACTTGAGTTGTGAATAATCATACCAGAAAATAAATGGGACTGAGCTTCAGAAAATGAGTAAGACTTTACTACATGAAGGATTTCTGCACCCTTTGGCAGCCTAAAATTTTTTCCTTGGGGAAAAAAACCCTGACATTATGATGCCTGGAAACAAACCAAGAGAAATCCTCAGCTGGATCTTCCACTGATACATTTTCTCCAAATACTGTCTTAGGAAATACTTTACTTATTTTAGGCTACTTACAGGTTTTGAGAATATTGCCTGTAAAAGACATTCCCAGTAACACTGTTCTGAAAGCAGCTGGTCAGTATTAGAATAGTAATGCAGATTTAAAGTAAGTGTATGTGGAAACAACCATAAAACTTAGATTACATTTAGCCTTTCAGAGCAATCAAGCTCTTGCCTGGTTAAAAAAGTTGGTTCTAAGCAGCAGAAATTTTTGGCCTAGCCATAAAGATGCAGGTTCAAACTCTGCTTGTGATCGAGTAGTGTAAGCAATGCTTAGGCTGGCTGGAATATGCAGACACTGAGCCTGAAAAGGTCAGACCAATACTTTGAAATCATAAAAAAGCAGAAAATGTAGTAGAAGTACATTTCTTGACAGAAACAATAAATTACTTTATTATGACTTTAGGGATTCATTCTTACATGAACTCATGCAAATGTACGAAAATACTGGTGAATTGCTGAAGTCTTATTAATATTAGCAAATCATTATTCCTCAAATCTGTTAGGAAAATAATTTTTCACTATTCTAGGAATAAATCTGAAGATCTATAGGATATGCAGCACTAAATGTATGTCAGATTGAGGATGAGCAATCTTGTCTGACTCTTCAAAGACAAACTAAAGACCTTTATTTTTTATTCATCCATTACAACAGGAAAATAAAAATCAGTGATTATTGTCACTGTGGTACGGATATAAAATACGGTCTTGATCCTTTGACAAATATAAAGTAAAAGCAACAAAAACAAAACTCAAAATGTACCTATGAAAACCTTTTTCCAGTTAGGGCTTACTGATGATGTCAAACTTCACCTGTTCGCTAAAGAATGTGCCAAAACTTCACAGCTGCTTCAATGTAACCCGTGCTTCTGAAAATGCTATTGTGTTGCCCTTCAGCTTAAGACTCCTTGAAAAAAGACCTGATTTTGAGAAAGTGCTGAGCACCTTCCTTCTATAGAACACATACCCTCAAAATACCTAAAAACATTTAAATTCTACTTCCAAGATAAATGGATCTTTTTAATAGTGTTGACCTAATACTTGATGATGCATATTTTTTCAGACATTCAGATGAAAGTAACAGGTTTACTTATAATTACTTTCTAATAGAAATTTATGATCAGTATCATGAAATTTAAATATCAGAGTGGCCTGTCTGTGATTTGCATGGTACCATCAGGCTCCACATTTTTACCTTTCATCCACAAGATGTCCTTAGCTTTTTAACGCTCTTTTCTATACTCAGTTCTACTTAGTTCCTATCTGATTTCCATATAGTGTGTACACAGTTCTATTTAATAAACTCATTTATATGGAAAGATTACAAAGGATCTCAAAATGGGTGGAGAAAGTTTATGCAACTAAGTTTCATGAAGAAAATGAGAGGATGATGTTGGTGGACCAAAAAGAATCTTTTATCCCTAACTTTTTTGCTTCCAGACTAAGTCTAATTGAAGTTTTACGGAAGGCAATAAAGGCGACCACTATTTTACAACTTCAATACTAGCTTTTCAGAATAAGGACACTAAGAAAGGCCCTATTGAAGCAAGCTCTGTGATGTTGGTTGCACAACAATTTGTAATACTCAAATTGTCAATGGACAATATGTTAAGAAAAATCTGTTACAGTCTTGGCAACAAAGCAGGCCTCTTTTTTTCTGTTAGACTAAAATAAGAATTTTAATTAATTTACAGCCTGAATTTACATTTGGTGTGTGGCAACACATGTCCTCCCATCTGGCATAATTTGGCACTCATTTTTGAACATGGAAGCATGTGGTATTTGAAAACCATCCACTCCCACACTACTGAATGCATTTTATTTTCTGATCTCAACATTTGTGTTACAGTTAATACTTATCATTTTGCCACTTAATCTTTCAATGTGTTCTCACCTGAAATATCAAGGCCAATATGGATTGAAAAAAAATAGCAGCAAGAAAACTTTCACTATAGTAGCAATATATCCATGACCTCCATTCATTTAGGACCAGAATCTGAAAAACTTAATTTAAAATACAATCATCCTGTAGACCTAACACATTACTTGAGTAAAAGTCCTTCTTCCTCCCCCGAGGGATTTGTTTTGAGACAATACACAACTACACCACAATTCTCTATAATGTAGAGCTTCGCTTCAAAGACAAAACAGGCACAAGGCTTGGCTTCATCATTCTGTTATTTTTCTTTTTTTTTTTTTTAATCAGTAATGAAATTGTTGGATTGAAATTGTTGGGGACAAATTTTTTAATTTCTTAAAAGCTAATATTTTACAGGATGCTAAAATGTTAGAGTCAGTCTTCACAGGAAATGCAAGTGGACTAGAGAACCCCGTTACTTTATGCTTGCTCCTTCTCCTGAACATATTGTTCTGTGCTGTACTGACTAAGATCTTACTTCAGGGTTGTGTGGAGTACAACAATTCAATATTGAGGAAGCATTCAAGATTTTTACATTCATGTTCATCCTACATTATGATGAAGAGAGCTGCATTAAAGTGTTCACAAAAATGAAGTTTTGATGAGCTTTCCATGTTTTGACTGAAAAATTAGTCCATAATGCTCAGAACACTGGACTTGCACATAAGAGACTGCCAACACTGAGCTGGCAAACACTGCTCTGAATAAGGCAAAGCCTTGGCAAAGATAGAGCTAATTTAAGCCAGAAACGTAAATAACTGCCAAAATAGATACCTTAAATTATTACAAATTTTGAACTATTCTTGCTGAAAGAGAAATTTCAAATGCAGAGGAGTTCTCAACAAATTCATTACCACAATGAAAGTTCATTTATTTATTTTCATTAAGTCAGCCACATCAAGAATTAAATTGGTGGCAAAATTACTAACTTTCTTCTGAAGTTTTACAGTTAATTGTAAGGAGCTAATTCACGAAAAATATGTACAAGTGGCCTACGTTTTACAAAGCAGGGACAAGAAACATAGCTAACTCTATTAACAGAATGCAGAGATCTGTGATAGTAGGCACTTTTAGGTCATTCCATGCAAAACATGCAGTTGTCTTCACTCAAGCTTTTCTCATGATTGAATGACACTTACTGTCATGTTCTGGTACTTCATATTGCAGTCATCTGATACTTTGTAAGTCTCTCTCCTTTACTAAGTGTATTATTGTCATAGAAACCTGATCAATTTTCAACTTTCGCCTGTCTGTCAAATTTCCTGGCAATTAAACCTGTCAAAACCTATTTGTGGTAAAAGAAAAAGACAGGATCCTCACGCACATGTAATTCCTTAGGAAACCTGGATAAAAACGGCACAGGAGTGTTACAACCTCTAACCAGCTTTCTGTAAAGAAACAGGAAAAAAGTACTGATGTGATGAATTTCTGCTTATTGCTAATTTCTACTATAAGAAAGGCAGCACTCTAACACCTCAGCCACCATCTGCATTTACATGATTAAAAAAATCTTTCCAGATGATGATGAAAACAAATACAAATCGAATTTACTCATTACACTGGTTTCAAAATCCACACATGACACTGGGAAAGTGAGAGAAGGGCATCAGAGGTGTAATGTACACCTTAAGCCATTCATCACTGTGAGAAAAGATAGACAAACAGGTGTCACAGTTTAAGACCAAGCTGACAGGGATACCAACGTAATTTTATCACAGGTACATGCTCTTTGTTCAAATTATGACAAGATCTTTCTCCTTGCAGCAGGAGAGAGGGGGTGGGGTGGGTGGGTCTTGCCACACAGCTCACCTCCCTCCTCCAGCCTCTTGGGCCATCTTCACAGGGATCAGTTACAGAACTGGTAGGGGATACCCCATCCTGATTAGTCCATTCAAATCCCCTCAGGGCCTGGCAATCAGCAGTGGTCATGTGGGCCTCCAGATGGTGTCTGCAACCTCCACAGCAGGTGATGGCAGGGCACCTGCTGCTCTTGTGGCCATGGCTCTCCCCAGCCCACACAGCTAAGTGCAGTCCACCCCTTAGCACTGCCACCAGCCGCAGTTAAATCCATGAATTAATAAATTTAAATGGCTACATTTCCTTTCAAAGTTTTAACAAATCTTACCCCAAGGTTTGGCCAGGAGGGTGCTGAACTGATTGAATCACTGCTGCTCTATTGCTATTATTTTTACAGTGCTGTGGTATTCATTCCCTCCAGCCTATTTTAAGCATAACACTATTTGAGTTTATAGTACGTAGTGTTCACAATCATTAACCAAAAAAAAATATAAAAAAAAATCAGGCAAATCTTACAACAGGCTTCTTTAGTTCTGTTATTTTGGCTGAAAGTAAGAAAGGTTAAGGAGACAAAAGCTGCTCAGTAAGCAAATTTCCTAATATAAATTTACCAACCCCCAAAAAAGCTCTTTATATATTCTAAATAGGGTCCTACAGTCATCATATGAAGCTTCATAAGTATGATTATACTTATGAGGCTGCAAGGTACCTACGAGCCCTTCATCAAAACTTATTGTACGAGTGCCTACCTATTCTTTATGAAACAGAAGAAAATCTTGCATAAAACCCTCTGTAATCTGTTTAAAGTAGGATCCCAGCATTATGCATTGGAAAAATAGACTCATTTTAGTTGATTAAATGTAGCTGAACAGATCATTTGCTTTTACTAGCAATAATAAACAAATGTTATAATTCTCATATATAATAAAAGAGGACATACTTTTTCTAGACATGAGGTCCTTTATCATAAAGCCTCTTTCTTACATATCATGATAGTTAAAGTAAAAACAATAAAAGTGTTGTTACCAGAAAGGAGATAGTTCCCTTGTGGTGTTTGCAGCTTTGTGTTGGAAGGGGTTTTATAGCAACAGTAAAAGATAAATACATTTGCCATTCAAATGAAGCAATGAAAGAAACTAGTCATAAACTGGCAGTCTTCATTTAAATAATGCATAGGATTTGTTGGTAAAATTGCTAGCTCATCTCAATTTGATACCCAAATCCATGTTCATAAAAAGCCAGACAATCATATATATTTGGATTCTAAGAACAAGCAGCAATACCACCTTTGGTTTTGCTATTATATTCTCACTAGAGAAAAACACTGTGCTAAGATACTTTTCAACAAGATCCTTTAAAGCTCTGATTTTCTGCTGTTGGACTCTGTAGCCCTTTTTGACTGCAAACAACAGCTAGACTGTGTGCCACATGTTGTTGATCAACAACACTCAATAGTGTTCTGTCTTCTGCAGAAATGTCTTGAATTGTCATTTTGGTTAATATAATTAAAGACTTTTTTTACTGTAAATGCAAAAGGATTAGAGTAAAGCTTCCTGCAAATAGGTGAAACTTCTCTCCCTCACTTCCATACATCCTCTTACACTCCATAACTTTTTACTCTTGAATGTTATTTTCTTATCAGTATTGCAAACATCCAGTGCTAAAGAAAAATCTGTTTTCTCAAGCAGTTTTTAATGTTTTGGTAACATATCATCAAGTCTGACAGGAAGACAGAGAAGTGAGCCAAAACTAGATGACATGCTACATTCTTACTCCTGTCTTCAGCTGAAGGAACTCTATTGAATTTAATACCACAATACAGATGTAAAAACTGTGGAACATATGAGATAATTAGATCCAGTAGTTTTCATTTAAAAACACAAGCAAACAGAAGTAAGACTCCACATTTCCTTTTAATATTCAGCAGCTCTGCAGCAGTGGTGATAATTTAATTCTGCACACTTTCTGGAGGGGCTATTTTATGAAGGAAAGACTTACTACTAACTAAGCCTAGCATGCAGAGAATGAGCTCTGTGCCTCAAGAAACTACTACGACCAGTGAGGAATAGGTTTGAAATATTTATGAGAAAACTTAAGCCAGAGGTGTTTCTCTTACATATTATTAGTTTTAGCTGGAAATCGTTTCAATATTTATTGCAGAAGCAGCTAGCAGTTCCCTATTTTTTATTCTTCAAACACACTCTAAATGCAGAAGTGGAAGCTGGCTAGCTCAGGAGGTCGTTTCATCCACTGCATAACTGAGGTGTTCACAATACCAGTCTGAACAACTGGCTTTGTCTTGAAGGCAGACAGTCCTGAAACAGCATAATACCAGAAAGCTTTTAGGTTCATTTATGTTTTTCCACATGACACAGAAATTACAGTCTTGGACAGAATTAATGTTGTTCTGCCACAGTTCAAAGAGCATTTTCCATTGGAGGTATACTGTAATCTAACACCATATGTTAGGTAGTTGTCACCATTATAGACTGTCTTCGTTTCACCACCTCTGTTTATTTCAAATGCATTAGCAGCATCTCAAGTGGTTACCTTTAACTTATAGCTGCTAATCAAAAATGGATACTGCAGATTTCCATCACCTCTTTCTCTTTATACGATGTCTATGAAACAAAGCCTAGATTATTTAAAGTGTCATAATAATTTTGTTTTTCTGAAATAAGTTTTCTAGAAATGACTATTTCATCCCAATTCAATATCAGTGATAGTCCCATGAACCAATGTACCCCTTTAAAGTCAGTAGGACTCTGTGATTTCATTAGTCCATGAAAGTGTCCTGACTGCAGGATCAGGTCTGGTGGATGCAAGCTATTAATCACAGATATCAGCCTGACTCCATTTCTGCATTTCACTGTATTTGAACATTTTTACTCGTGGGCCAATTGTTTCAGCTTCCTAAATGGCTACCAAGGATGACCAAAAAAATCCATGTAAATGGTTTCTGCATTAGCGCTCAGATCAACCTGCAAGGAGGCTTGAGAAATTTTTACATTCCACTATTACTTCAGGGACTTAATTCATATGAATGAATTTATATACATTTGTGGAAGTGAATATAAAACAATGGTGAATATCACTGAACACAGTTCAGAGCTTAACTGATTGAATATTTGTGAATACTTTTAAAAAGTACTTTTTACTACCCTTCTGGATGAAAATGCAGTATTCTCAGAGAGACTTTTTTCATGCTAGTGAATTAAATTCTCTCTAGAATTCACATTAGAAAGAAATACAGGTTGTACACTCCTCATCTCTTTTCTGGTTCATCTTCAATATGCTCATTTTTGCTAATAAAAAAGCACATAATTAAGAAAAATGTTTAACGTGAAAATTGTCAGAAATTACATTTCAGAATTAATATACTCTTAATTAAAGGTAACAATTCATACCTTCTGGAGCTACAGTTTCATATCTGCAGACATGCTGACAGCAGGTCATATTCTGAAGCAAGCTTTTGTCTATAGAGAGGCTATTGCTCTCTTCCTTTTCTTTCCCTTTGTCTTTTTTAATACAAGATTGTGCTCTACAAAACTTGAAGGGTTATTAGGTAAAGTCCATACAACATATGCCCCCCTTACATGAATGTGAGCAACATTACAGAAATCTGAAGTTTAGTGGTCATATAGTTTTGGGAAAAAAGTAATAGTATTAGAGTAAAATGGGTAGTAGCAGTCACCAGTGAAATCTTTTCTATAGTTTTCATCCAGCCAGTGTTAAAAAATGTTTTGAATTTGAAAATGTTTTGGAAAACATATCAGCTTAGCTCATCATATATCAATAATCTCTGGAGAAAATCTTCAATGAATATGAAGATGAATAGTAGAGTGGGTATGGTATTTGCGAAGAAAACTATTGCTTAGTAATAAAAGTAGACAGGTAAAAGTCAACACATTTCCACTGATGTTGCTCCAGTCAACACAACAACAATAAAATAGGCATTTGCTTCAACATAACACAAATTCAACAGGAGGATTGTATCTGTAGCATATTAAAATACTTCAATTCGGTTGACAAAGTGGGGAGTTTTCTATTAAAATACGGCATTATGGAAGTCATAAGGCTATTCTGAAGTGCACAGTGCTTGAAACACATATTTTCTTTTAATGTCAAATCTGATAAAGTTTATACTAATGCAATTGACAGAAGTTCATTTCTGGCTTCAAGTACTCAACTAGAAGATTTTTAAACTCGAAACTTCAGTCAAACAAGTTAATTTTTTCAGGTTCCTTTCCACATAGAGGAACTTCCTGAAGTACCATTGTTCTGTTGTGATGGCATGTTTTACAATATTGTTGGACTTTCAAAGTGTCTGCCTACCACATTTGTGGGTGTAGCAACTATCAATCAGCTCAAAAATCTCAGAGCATCACAGCTTCTGAGTTTAGATTTAATCGAGTATAACTGCTATTCTACTGCTTCCTCTGGTGATGGATGTAATGCAGCTAAGAACACAAGATGCTATTAATCAATAGTTTTAGTCACAAGAGTAAAAAAACACATGAATTTTTCACTTCCAATCAGAGTTCTTGGCTAAAAGAGTCCTCTCCACAACTGCAACAGGAGGTATCCTGAACCAGAAGGCTACACGTCATACATAAACACATATTAACTCATTTCCAAGAGAAAAGCTACAGTTCTCACAAAAAATACTTGTTCTTTGTGAAAAACAAAGTTTTCAGATTCTGTTTTTCATTTGAACATTTCTACCAGAAATATAATCAAAGTTACATTGCACTAGATAATGTACATGTATTTTACCATAATTGTAGGTGATACAATTTCTATCATTCTCTATTAAAAAAAAAAATGCTCTTCTTAATTAGAACTTGTTTGCATATTTTAAATTTCATCCTATTATCATATTTTTAATGATATCCTATTGATTATAAAGACAGAGACTCATATATGCCATATATAGGTGATGATGATTAAATATATATTCTAGATAGTTCTGAGCCAAAAAAAGTTGAAAAAAGCTGTTTATTTCAATCATTGTAATGTTGCACAGCATAGAACGGGTATTTGTATGTTATCTTTAAAAGCAGCCATTCTTGCCCCGAAAACACAAAAAACACCAGGTCAGAATGAAAACTCATACTCACGGACTGATGAATCCTCTAGTATCATCACTTCCTCTGTAAAGACACTCATTACACCTCCCTGGGTCAAAGAGAAGAGATGGGCTGTAGAGCTTGAATGGAAAGCTGTATCTGGTAAAGTATCTCCAGACTAACCTTCAAGAAGCTACCCAGTCTGAACAGAACCCTGGGTTGATAAGTACCTATCACAAGACATATTCCTAGAAGGTAAAAATATCCAGATATAAAATTCCTTGAGAAATACTTATTTTGCACTTATTTCGCTTGTTCAGGTGCTGGCATCATTATTGATTTTGGTGCAAGCCAACCACATTGAATGCACTATTTGTGGTCTGTGTGATGCCTGGCACCATAAACATAAATATTAAATATTTGTAACTGGCTAGTGTAACTGAAATATTGGTAGGTTACAGCAACATGCACCAGCTTGTCTTCTGAAAGCTAGACATTCTCAAAGATAAACATCCAATTAGTGACAATTTCAGAAGTGAGATTTAAAATGTGATTTACTAGCAAGTTTTCAATGCCAAAATTCTATTGATTTTCAAGCTTTGTTAGTTCAATGTTTTTAATATACTATATTACTGTTGACAACACATTAGCAATAAATAGCCCCATACAAGAACCAACCAAGTGATTCCATTAATTGCTAGCTTAATGTCGTCTGCCTTTCCCTAGCTTTATGGCTATTGCCCACTAAGATTTCTATCTCCCTGCTTATAAACTCAGCATACGATCATTTGCCCTGTGAAACCTAGCAAAAAATATGAGATGTTGCAATTGTGCATAACTGTGGGCAAGATTGACCAGACTGCTACAGCCAAAGAACACTCCATAGCTCACCTCTTCCCCTGCCTTCCCCTCAACAAGGACATTAATCTGGATCTCTGAATATATTCAGCTGCTGATTTTCATAAAGCAAGTAGAAAAGTAATTACCTCTGATACCTTCCCTAC
>NW_009913037.1:0-11464 GCF_000696875.1 Nestor notabilis | reverse complement strand
AGAGAAAGCAGATATGAAGATAGTAAATTAATATGCCTTATTTTCTTCACTGCCAAGAAAAACGAAAGATAAATAAGATAATGGAATGTGTATCAAGATACCCAAGCCTGATCTTGCAAGCATGCAAATGCCATCTTTTCACTTAATTTGAACTACTTACATGAAGAAAGTGACACTCCTAAATTACTACTGGAAAGAGTAGAGGTTTATTGTCCAGCATTTTAGAATATAGTGCTGTTAGAGGAATGGCATTGGCTTAAATTCTTCAATCCTATGTCCTATGAACTATATTACATGAGTGACAGAAACAATAACATTCAGAAAGGATGCAAATTCCCAGAATTTTTGTTCCTGCCAAATATCTCATTATAAATTGCTGCTAACCCAACATTTTTTATACCAGTGAAAACAGGACTGTAGAAACAGTGACCATTCACCTATAATTTCCATTCTCAGGTGGTTGTTACATATATACTTTATACAACATGACTGACTGCCAATAATAATGAAATGAATGTATGATATAGAAGGATTTTGATTACCAGTAATCTGTTCTCAGTTAGAAGCCTGTCATACCAAGTGTAACCAAGGAAATAGAATACACTCTGAGTGTCTAAGTTGTTATGGTCTTAATTTCTTCAAGAAATTAGATAACTCCAAATAACATGTGTGTAACATATAATGCTGATGAACATACTAAATATTTGTGATAATACCATGATTCCACCTCTGCAAATATAGAAGGTTATATGAATGTAAGACTTCAGATGGACTCTGTTAAAATACAACCAGAATCTTCATATCTATATATTAAAGTGGTTGGCTTTATTTGACCCTTCAGTGGGTCAAGTGTAAGTTTTTTGAAATTATTGCCTCTGGTATTTCTACCTCACTTTAGGAAGCTCAAGATATCATCTTTCAAATTGTTTTTCCCAGGGTAATAGTAATATAAGGTCCTTAGATATTCACCAAGCAATACAATAAGCAATTCTAAAGAAGAAAGCAAAGAAACCCTTATCATGAAATAAAGAAAAAAGTGAACATTCAATTAGAATCTAAATCCAACAATAAGGATTTCCTTTCAAGAGGAATGCATAGGAATCTGAGAGTGCACAAGCTGCATGCAGTATAAGACTCCCAAGCTTTCAAGAAGCAGTAAAGATTTCCTTCTGCTGAACACAACCAAAAGATTGGGATATTTGATTTGTCATTGACTTATTACATTGTCAAGATCTAAATGTAGAGCATGATAGTTACATCAGTTCCAAATTCTGTGGAGGCTAAAAGAACTTTCCCTGCCTGCATACAAACCCCAAGTTTTTTTAACAGCTGAACAGTATGCAGTAGGGTTTAGCTGTACTGTAGGGAGGATTTCTAAAGCAAAAGACCAATCTGGAGTGGTAGCCTTTGGAAGAAAAACAATAATGATTTGTATTAACTTTTCAAAGGTTCCTCTTCTGTTCTAGGAAGAAAAACATGGATAAATTCAAAACACCATCCTTTCTCTAGTCATTGTCCAACAATACTCTTTAATCTTCTTCCCAGCTTCCCCCCTCCAAAATGACCAAAAAAAAAACCCAAAAAACACAACAACAACAAAAAGAGAAATCTGCAAATATATGTTTTTTTCTTTTGAAAGTAATTTCTTATTTACATATTATGTATTTAAATAGCCTTTCTAAAAGTTCTGTGATGGAAAAACTGTATGTATGTAGGTATTTACATAGATTTATTTTTACTTTCCACTTAGCTATTTTATTCACATTTTCACATCTATTACCAAACAGGAGAGAAATTTCTATCAAATAAATTGTGATGGAAAATAAATGCGTACTTCTCTTTTTTCAGTCTTATAATTTACAAAGGCAGATGAACACCAGTATTTCCATAGGGAAAAATCAAGCATACATATTCCTCCAATGAATATTGTCAGATTCTTCTCTTGCAATATGTTACAAAGAAGCTGACTTTAAAACTGTGGGAGTTTTGCATAGTGTTATTTATTCTAAATTAAGTCCTAAACTTGTTTAGATTTTTTTTTTCATATATATAGATGGTCAGAAAAATAAGCTATGCCTCTTTCCTTTTCTGGATTGCTCCCAAAAGCTACCTTAATAGAAGTATGTAGGCTAGAATACTGTGTTGGTGTTCACTGTGCAAAACCTTAGAGCGCACACAGCTTAGCTTAAGAAAGATTGTAACCCCTGCCACACAGCTCTTCACACAGCTTTCCCCACAGCTTTTCTAGGTCCAGTCTGTGTTACAAAAGGTGAAGTAACCTCCCCAATACTGAGAAGGTGATCCCTTGTTGAGGAGTTCGAGGCCAAGGTGTATTACCATCCTTGGGTTTAGATCAAGTTCAAGGTCACAAAGAGAAAGGAAAAAGGCAGAACTCTTCTTGGCATGCAGGCATGTGGAGATGTCTTGGGAGCTGAGGATCCTCTGCCCCAGACAGTCAGTGGCATAATTTTCAAGCACCATATGCCTTCTTTCTGGCAAGACGTGAAAAATACTGTTCTTGTCAAGGAAAAGATATTATTTTCTTCACTCACACAGAATGATTCAGCCCTTCCAGAAGAGCTTTCCTTGGTCCCCAGCACAGCTACCTAGAGACCTCCTGAACTACTGAGAAGAGAGGGCTTTACAAAATACTTATGCCTAGTCTCCTCCAGCACACTCGATGCTGTTGCAGCAGCTGTCCAGAGCCTGAACTCCAAGGCCTGCTGAGGTCTGCCCTCTGCTGTGCCTAATCTCTTCTTACAGATGCCACCTCGTATTAAATTCATGCTGAATATAATTTAAAATAAAAATAAAATTTAAAAAAAAAAATGTTGAGAAATGTTCACACTGTTTGACTTCCAGCAGTTCCACATAGGAAAAATGTTTCTCAGGAACAGCCTCAGTGGACCAAGAGCAATTATCTCCTGACTACATTACATCCTATCCCTTGGGGTCATTCTTTTAGAAGAATGAAACAGGATTATGTGGGAAATATGTTAGCTAAAAGTCATTTTCCTTATGCACTGCTTCACAAAGGCAAGGCTGCCAGAGAAGGAGGAGAAAGGACAGCCTTGTTCAGCCTGGTCTTCATTACATGTCATTTTGTTACTAAGTAAAAACTGTTCCTTTTCCTCTTTCATGTTCACATAGCCTGGCTGTAGTCAGCACTAGAGATAGCTTGGAAAGGTAAGATTTGTGTTGGCAGAAGGGTGGCCAAGCTGACAGAAACTACAGTTATTGTACATAGCAGCTGCTGAAGGACAAAACAGCATCTGCTGTGCATATTAGGTTTGCACCACACTACCTCTGTGCTTGGTGATGGCCTCCCAGGTTCTAAACAGATGGTTGTTATGCAGATTCAGGACATCTATCAACCCTGGTCTTGGAGCACAGCCAGGAACATCAGGGCAGGAAATCCTAGGTGGGCAACCAGACGTTTTGTGAAAGGTATTAAGCCAGAGGCTTGCAGATGTTGCAGAAGACTTCTTTTCACCGTTAGGGTGAAGCAGGTTCTCACTTCAATCCTCATCTTCCTCCCAGGAGAGTTTTACACAGAGTTTTCTCTGCAAGGGACAAGGACCATCCACTCCAGCAGGCACCTATTTGTATTGTGGGTGGAGTGAGCTCTCTCACAGAGTCCTTTCAGAAGTTGTGCTGTGCATGCTCTCCCTAGAAAAAGTTGCAAAAGTAGCCACACATCCCTGGAAAATGCATGTTGTCAGGCAGAGCCTGTGCTGGAGGAGGCAATGAAGGCTGGTGGTCTTGGTGTGCAAAGGGTCAGTGGCCTTGGTATGCAGTAACCCACATAATCTTCCATGGAGTATCTAGAACCTTGACCACATCAGCAGCTATATATATGCAAGGAATTTGGCTTTTAGGGCTTTGACAGGCACATACCTATAGGACAGATACAGACAGTGAACTTACAATGTCATTTGTGAAAAGAGAGAAATTTAAACTTTGTGCAAAACGTTTTACCAACACTCCTATTTAGTTCAAAAGCATGACAAGTGAGGTGATAGCTCTCTGAAAAAAATTAACAGCTCAACTCTGCTCCAAGGAAAACTCATTAGGCTCCCCACAGAATCCTTCAGGAAAAATAAACATTATGAAATTCATTTTATTACTCTACTTTTAAGGTTAAAAAGCAAATTAAGGTATCAAGGTCTTCCTTGGTAAGGGAAAGGGGAAGGAAAAGAGGAAGGCAGTTCTTACTCATTTACAGCAAGATGAGAGAGACCTGTATAGACCTGACTTTTCTCAGGTTTTCAAGTTGCTGTTTAGACTCACCCACTCAGGTAAACACAGAATGTTCAAGAAGAAGACTCCAATATTTCCTTTGAAGGAAAATTCGATTTACAGTGAGGGAGTGGAAAGCTAGTCAGAAATGGCTGGAAAAGGTTTTGTGCCTTAAGCACATACTCCTTTACAGTCCTGCTAAGCTGTAAACCCCTTCACAACAGCTTCTCTCCCTTCACCCTCTGACCAGGTGGGATTATCTTGCTGAGGCAATAAAATGGCAAAACTACAGAGACCAGCTTTTTGAACAACAGACCCTCTGTTTAACAGAGATACACTGCTCCAAATCTTTGCCAGAATAGTGGGAGGCAAAATGGAAAAGCGTAGTGAAAAATGTACCAATCCTACTAAAAGACTTTTAGTCAATGATCAGCTTAAATAGCTTGGAAAAAAAGCAGTTATATTTTAACATGGCATCCTATCCATTTGGATCCCTGAGAACTTTCAGGAAAGTACAAACAAAAGGAGTGAGAATTTATTCTAACAGCCAATTTCCCCTATAATTTTAAGTATGTAGAAGGTTCTATTCTGCTGCCAACACAACCTCCTTTATCCCTGACTGGTGGCAATAATCCACATTCCCCTACTAAGTCAGAAAAAAACAACAATTCTTCTGAAGAAGCATAGACCCCTGCCTATAGGGAAAAGATGTCTCAGGGAAACATCACTGCAGTGTTGCAACCTGATCTTACTACTGAGAAAATACTTCACTTATTTAGAGGCAGTAACTTATATTTTTGGAGTAAAATATAAAAACTAAAAAATTGTTTTTAAATATTCTGCATTATTGCACTTACTAGCTTAACTCAGGAATTTCCATGCATGATCATACAGCCAAAGACATAATATGTATTTGTCATTTTTGTCACAATATGCACACTACATCCATGCACAGGCCAATTTACAATATGCTTCATCTTTTAATTAACACCTGTCTTCATCTGTCAGTTTCCAGAAGAATGTGCCATGTCTTTATAAGAGGAAGAAGTACAAGAAAAATTTAATGGTAGCTAGGGATACTCACTCTTGAAGAAAAAAGAGGGTTTAGTACAAATTATTTAGACAGACCAAAAGAATTTTTACAGCTTGCTTTCTTTGCATTCGTTTCACACAAGATCATTTAGTAACACTGAAAAGGCCCATTCCATAATACCGTACTTGAAAACACAGGGATGAGCAGATAATTATAGTAAGTAGAGCTTCATCCTGCATTCGTAGCAATGGGAGTTTAGACTGTTGGTTTTACTAGTAGACAATGGTATTTAGGGGGCTGAGGGAGTTGATATGCTAGTAAGAGTTATGTCTCCTCTTACCTTCATATTAAAAATCTACACTTCACATGATTATAAAATAATCCTTTACCACAGAGTTTCTAGCCCTACATCTAATCCGTCTTTCTCTCTATAGTTTATTTTTGTGAAATTGATCTTCCTATCAAGACTTTCAACTTCATCTCCTCTTCTGGAGTAATCCAGTTTTTCTTCTGTATTTGTTCTTAATATTGACAACTACTTGTCTCTCCTAGAGTCTTTTCATTACTGTACATCCGTTCCTGAAATCTGTCTTCCTACAGTCAAAGTTTTGTACTTAGCTATGGAAAGAAAAAAGTCAAATGAGGGGTTCCACTCAGGTTCAATATGACCAGTATAATTCAGTTTAGTTTAAGCCAGTGATAATATTACCAAAAAAGAACTGTCTCATTCATGCTACATAAACACATAAACCTGAATCTAAACTGTAGCTTAAAGCACTGTCATTTCTTCTACTTGCCATAGGCCAGTACAGAAGTCTTTTAGGTATTCTTTTTCAACACTGAAATGAAAGACAAGGTGAGTTTCAGCAAACATGCACTATTAAAAACTGGTTCTGCATGCCTCAGCCCACTGGTTCCTAATCCAAAGAGCGGAAGAAAAGTTTTTCTCTTTTCTGAACATCAGCACTGAAACTGACCTTTGTTTGGCTGAATTTAGAGCCAAATGGGAAAAAAAGTAAGGGAGGGAGGGAGGAGAGAAGGGCAGATTCACTGTATTACACCAGCTCAGAGGGTCAATTGCCTATAGCCCTGGGTCCAGCTCTGATACAGCCCAGCTGTGAGACCTCAGCCCAAGATTCCAATGGAATTGCCTGAGATGTGAGAAAATCTGGAGACAAGCAATATAAGAAAGATAAAATTGCAGAGGTAAAACTGCTGAGATAAAGATAAGTAATAGCTCAAAGGTTCAAGGGGAAAAACACCAACATGAGAGGTATACTATCCTAAACAGGAAACCAGGGAACTGACAGCAAGTCAGTAACCTTGAAGAGCAACTCATTCCAGGGAGCAGTAGAAGTCTGTTCCTCCCCACCTGGCTCAAAACTGCCCACCTGCCTTGTCAGCTGGGACTTTACAGGTACCTAATCAGGAGTGATGAGCATACTAATGCTTGGCATAGTTGCTCATTCGTTATTTCTATTTACTATGTATCAGGAAATTGTGTTCCACTTTAAAGATTTGTGTGACTTACTAGCGGATTCTGCACACAGTAAAAGTGATCCAGATAGGCAGTATAACAGTAACTTAGAGAACTCTGTCTTTTATTTGTTTACAACAAGTTTACAGGTATTTATCCTGTCATCTTGCCTGCAGAGGACTGAGATCAGACACAGGTGACAGGTTGACACCTCAATATCCTGCACAACTACCAGGCGATAAACTAAAATCTGTATGACTGCAGATGCAACAGCAGCAAGTCTTGCATAATAAACTAAGGTACAAAGTTCACAGACTAGAATCTAGGAAACAGTGTGAACATATTAAACAACAACAACAAAGAACAGACTAGCCAAACACAAAGAAATTCTTAACAATGGCTGCTACTGAGGAACCATAGCCTTAACCTCTTTCTTGCCCGTTCAGAGTTTTTTCAGCCACCACTTTTTCTCCCAGCACAGAAACACAGTGGAATACTTCAGGGGTCTACCCTGATTTAAATCTTTATTGAGTGGCCTGGAGGAGGCAATAGAGCACACTTACAGCAAGTTTGCAGGTGATCCCAAAGTAGGGGTTTCATACCTCAAAGGGAGGTCTGCCATTCAGAGGGGCTTAGACATGTTGGAGGATTTGGCCAACAAGAACTTAATGAAATTAAACTAGGACAAATGAAAGATTCTCCATCTACACAGGAAGAGCCCCTGGCAATGGTACAGACTGGGAACCTACTGAATGGGAAGCAGCTCTTCAGAAAAGACCCTGGAAAGCTGGGCTGACAGTAAGCTGAACATGAGCCAGTAGCATGCTTTGGCAGCAAAGACAGCTAGCTACCACCAACCTGGTCAGGGGCTGGAGCTTTTGTCCTGCAAGAAGAGGCTGAAGGACCAGAACTTTTTCAGCCTGTAGAAGAGTTGGTTTCAGGGAGACCAAAGAGCCATCTGTCTGAACCTACAGGTAGGTTATCAAGATGATGGAGCTAGGATCTTCGCAGCAGTGCATGAAAGGGAACAAGAGGCAAATCATCTAAGGCTAAGTCTTTATTTCAGACTGGAAATAAAGAAAAACAAAATCCCAAGAATATGTTGCTCAGAAAGGCCACGTAATCTCTATCTTTCGAGGTTTTCAATACCCAAGTGGAGGCAGACCTGGGCAGCCTGATTTGATCCTGCTTTGACAGCAGGTTGGACTAGTGATTTCTTGAAGGCCTTTCCCACCTCAGTGACTGCAGCTCTGTGTGGCTTTGCAGACTCAGCTCAGAGCAAACAGTCCCTTTGCTAACCTAGCTCTCCTAGGCAAATGCTCTTCCCTCCCACCATCATATCCTACCACCCACTAGTTTTAATCAGTTTGTGTTCAATCAGGTTAGTCTAAGAAAGGAAAAAGAATCAAGGTGGAGTTTGTTCAAAAAAAGTTTAGGTCTGTAACCTGATGCCCTAATACTTCTATATAACGTGTTAGCATTTAATTTTAGACAGTCATAATGATTGTTCTTAACAAACTTACACACTTTGAAAAGTATTTGAAATTGTGATTATTATATTTTTTGAAAAGAAGTAAAAATGATCCTTACAAATAAAATGTCACAGACCTGTATAATGTTCCTATGGAATATGTACAAGCCAAGTCTATATTGCATAGGCAGTCATCCTGCAGACCACTTAACAAAGCAAGAAGAGAGTGAGCTGGTATATAGTTGTGTGGGATAACAATTCCAGTGCTATTGGGATCTTTTAAAACCAGTTCCTGTACTTCCTTTTATAACAGTTATTTTAACCTAGTCAGTATAAAGAAGGTATATAGAGGAATACCCACTTCTTGTGCCTTGGAGATTTTATTTTTGGGTGGAGAGAAAAGGGTACTACAAGGAGCTTGTTGGAGGGAGAAGAGATTGATATAGCTTTGGATTTAAGGTAAAGGTTTTGCTTTTTTGCTTCTTCCTTAATTATGGCTGTAATTCATGTGAAAAGGTTTATGTTTGAATGCATCTCCCTGAAAGAGTATTTGGTATTGGAAGGCTACTAAATCCAGGTGTACAGAAATACCCAAACACAGAGAGAAACATACACGTGGACACACCTTGAGATGTTTCACTGTCAGAACTTTGACAAGCTTCCATAAAATGAAGTCAAATTATTAGGACAGAATCTAGTTCAGCTTCTGTCATTAGGATCTGATCCCACAAACTACATGGCCCAGCTGCCATCAGTGAATTTTACAGAAGAATCAGAGGTCCCAGGAAAACTTGTTGCAGTAAGTTATTCATGCTCACTTCAGTAATATCCCTGTTGTATTGGAAATAAGAGTACTCCTATTTCTGTGTTCACATTTCAGCCTTTTAGCCCTGGATAGACAATAGTACTTACAAATTTTATTTTTTATTTTGAAAATTTTTGTATTTCAGAGCTTGCAAGTGTGCATAAAATTTAAATCATCTGTCAAGTCTCTACAGAAAGCACAGACCTGTAATCTGTCTCAGAGCTAAAATAGAAACCAAAGTGCCCAGAGTTGCCTGGAAGCTGTGACTGTGGGAATATTTCCAAGTTTTTTGCTTCTTCATAGGTAGGAGACAGGAAAAGAGGCAGTTTGTGATAAGAATCAAAATCAGAAACAAAAACATGCACTTGCAAAGCTATGCTTGCAGTCTCTCAGTGCTATCACAGTCTGATGGAGGGGGAACAGAAACAATCCATGTCATGTAGGATATGAGGACAAATCAAGAATTTAATATCAGCCTTCTCAGAACCTGCACTGGCACTGAACAAGACACGTTTGTATTGATGTCCAAAGGTCACTGATTGACTGTTCAGACTAAAATATGTGTCAAAATTAAGATTTTCCTATGCTTCCAGCTAAATCCTGACTCCTGCAACCTGATAATACAAAAATGTACCTCCTCGATGATCAGCTTTAATTAGTGACATGTGCCAGTGTAATTGGGTTCAATAGGATTACGCATAGTGTTTCAAAGCACATGCATTTTTTGTAGACTTAAATAGAAAGTATCATGTTGTTGTTTCTTGGTGTTTACAGCTGAACTTATAGCTTTTATCAGAAAAAGTAATTTATTTTTTTTCCTAATACTAGTTCTGTTAACTACTTAGCATTCTGGAGGGATGTCTGAACAGTCAGCACATCAATCTCTTCTACTAAAAGCATCAAAAACCTTCACATTCATCTCCTATTTATAAAGGTATTGGGTTTTCAAGGGAAATAAAACAGTATATAAATATTTCCATTAGTTATGTACTCTAAAAAAAATGACAGAAGGAACTTAGTAAAAATCCTTCATATTTCATCATCAATTGCTCATACAATAATCACTAAGCGTTCTAATTTTTATACCTATTTTTAGCAGTAACTGCTTACAGTCACTGCATCTGTATCCTTGTGAAAGCCACTGACAAGCTAATAGTTAATTATATAACTAAGCGTGCATGCAGGCCAGGGGACTTCATCTTTAGAGACAGCAATTCTGTCCCAGTAAGATTTTTCTTCAAGAAATGTCAGTTACTTGTCCATTTACTTCATTCTTTATTGTTAACATTGTATTTTTCAGTTTCTCATTTCTAAAACAAATTCATGGTCCCTTCTGCTGATGGCATAGATTCTGCACATACTATCTTATTATTCTACTCCTTCTCCTTTATTTTGTAAATTATTTCTACCTTCTTGTTCATTTCTTTTTACTTAGTGGCTTAGTGACAGATAAATTCATGTATACATAAAAGTTATGTTCACTATATTCAAACATAGCTAATTTCTCTTTCATCTTTTTCATCAAATGCATTTCTTTTTATTCTAAACTAAGGATAAAATGACATTTTCATTTTTATTTCTTCCACACTGGTGCACTTTAATTGGTCTGCAAAAGATGTCAGAATGTGTTGAAGCCGAACAATAGAGCACTTCAATCAAATGCCAAAGTCATCTGTTACAATATTTTCTAAGAAAAATGAGAACAGTTATTGAAAGACTGGAAGAACTCATGGTGTTACTGTTCAATTTTGAAAAAAAAAGAAAAAAAAACCCAAACCAAACAAAACAATCAAAAAAAAAAAAAACCACCAAAAAATCAAGCAAACAAAACAAAATATTTATTTAAACACTTTGGGTTGAACGGTTTCTCATGATAATTTATCTTCACATCTGCATTATAAAAGTGCCATATTTTACTTCATTTTCACAAGTCTTTGAAAGGCAGTATTACTTCTCAAAGTATAGAGTTTAAGGGCTTTTTTTCATCTTTCAGATTTCCCATTAAAATTACCTTATTACATTTTGTAAAACCATAAACATGATTATGCCAGAAGGCAGAATACCAGATATTCTAAATCTGCTTTTTTTGTTACTTCTATAATCATGTGAAATCCACAGGGAAAAAAAAAAATGACAAAACCAAAACAATAAACCAAACAACACAAACACCTAATATGACCTACACAGTCTTGAAAAGGTGGCTAAACCAATGTTTATGTTTTGCCCTGTGTTAAGATGAAAAATAACTCTTAAATTATGCAATACCTGAAAAGTCAGCTGTCCTTATCAAAAAATATAGAAATCCTACATACAATGAAAACTAATTTCACTGTTGTCATGGTTCATTCAAAGGCCATCTAAAACCTTCAGAATTCTCAAAGGCTCCTGTAAATAGGCCAGTTGGGGGTGCAGGGGGTGTAAGGGAATGCCTCCTTCATA
>NW_009913036.1:0-11860 GCF_000696875.1 Nestor notabilis | reverse complement strand
GGGGAGGGGGGAGACAACCAACAACTAATAGGAAGTTTTCTGTAATGCTTTTTGGAAAATTGGATCAGATACATTTCACTCCTACAAAAAACTCTTCCTGGAAAAAGTGAGACAAGCCGGGAAGTACGATGTGGAGCAGGAATTTCTTAAGCCAGCTTTACTGCTGAGGAGAGAGTACACAACCACAGCTTTACTGTCTCCTGCTAATTCCGTTCTAGTTCACATGAGTTCAAGCCAAGAACAAAAAATTAAAAAAAAGACTGGATCAGGTCCCAAACTCAGGAAATGCAGTTTTTACAAGAATAGTTCTGAAAAACACTGCCAATTGCCTGCAGTTCTCAAACACCAAGCATGACATTCCCAGCTTTTGCAGATTTCATTACACACAGTTGCATTCCAGTTTTTGTATCTAAAGGCATTCCCACAGTTGCATCTTAGGTTTTGTATCTAAGCACATTCCTGTGCAGCTACATTTTGGCTTCTGCCTCTACTCTAGCTTCAGACCATGAAGGATGAAGGATTTCAGGCAACATCAATTTCTCTTTTACTTAGTTTTCTTCCATATTCTATTAACTTCCATTTAAGTCTCTAAAGTTAAAATATATTTTTTTCCAGAGAGCATTACAGAGAAGGAAAAAAAAAAAACAAAAAAACCCCAAAAAACAAAAAACAAAACCACAACCCAACACACACAAAAGAAGGAAAAATATCTCAATAATCAGACTGCAGTTTTTATTTATTTGTTTTTAATCACAGTGCAACCAAGCTTTGTTTGTTTCTTTGGCATTAACATAAAAGCATGATTAAGTAGTTTGTTTACAGAACTGCAGCAAGATCTGATAAGAACTGGGTTTTTTAGTGTCTTTAACTAGCAAAGAGTTCCAGCTCCACAGGAATTAATGAGCTATAAAGTCCAAGATTCCTGATGAAGAGGGGAGAGAGAGGCAGTTAGAGCAGGCAGAATGGCACATCTGCTCAGTAACTAAAGCTCTATTACAAGGGGAAAATTTTAAGACAGAATAAGATCAACTGAATGAGAAGTAACAACAGAACATCAAAAGACTGAAAAGATGAGGGGCAGATCAAGAAAGAAGGATAAAGCAAAGCAGAAATAGGTATCATGGGAGAAGGAAGACACACAGCCTCTCCACCACCAGATTCATTGCAGATCGTGTTTGAACCACTACAGGCCCCTGAAGCACCAGGCTGGTTCTCCAAGCTATTTCCCACCACTGTCACATGATGGAGGGAAGACACATCTGGCCCCTACAGCTGGATATGGATAAAACAGCTATTAGATTCCAGCCAAATCCTGTTTCAACTCCTTGCTTCTTTGCACAGAACTGTCTACTTTCACTATTTCCATTAGAAACTAGAAGAAAAGTTATTCTCATACAAACGTATTCACAGTATTAGACCAACACTGGATTACAAGCATATGAACAATGGAGAGGATGCCCTCAGACTATCAGAATACAGTTAGATATCTATATCTAATAATACATTAACACCAACTAGTCACAAAGATTATTTTCATACTGGGCTAGGAAACACATTAGGAACAGCTGATCTGAGCTGTGCTATGTCAACATTCTCCTTGTTTTTCTTAGTACTTTTTGAAGTCACAGAATACAAAAGTGCATTTCTTTCTCCAAAACATCTGTGTCAGGAATTACTCAAAGCTCACAGAAAACTGACATAATTCCAAGCAAATCTCGCTTCTACAGCCAAGACCCAATGTCCAGCTATAAACATAGGAAGTGGTCATAAAACAGCTGAGGACCAAGTCCAGACCTGACATGTACCAAAAATGTTGCTCCTAGTGAAGTGGGAGCTGGGAGCAGGGTTTGCATCAGGGTAATCTTAGCCAGAAGGCTCTGGCATTGGGAATAGGATCAAATCTGCCTTAGTACATGAATCAAACATCTGTGGCTTCCCAAGATTTTCAAACACTACATGGCAAGGCGCAAAACCAAAACAGCTGCTTAAGGGTGGAGGACAACTTTTATAAATGACCAGTCTCCCATACTCTTCATGCTCCGTGATGCGGACTCTCAGGAATGTGTTTCTCTCCTCTGCTGCTCCTCCTCTCCTGCATGCCCCCTCCTAAAACACAGTTCAGTTTGCTAGATACAGCTTCCTGCAGAGCCACAGCTGCAATGCAGTTAGGAATACAAGAGATGATGGGAGAAAACTCAAGACCTGACTTTGCAGTCTTTTAAGAAATGAGGATAATGTCACAATTTACCTAGCCCAGCATACAATGAAGGAAAGCTGAACTCTCTGGTGTCCATCACAGCACTCCCCTCAAGTGACCAGTGAAAGACTTTCTTCCAGGTTAAGGTGCTAGGGGGCTTTAAGAATACCAGGAACCAAAGAGAAAGGTAACAGCTAAACTCTCCTCTAGAAAGAGAATCAGTCTCTCTTAGGCCACAAGCTGCACACACATGCTGAGGAAATAACTTAGTCTGGACTATACCACTGCACACTGCTGACCATAATGCCAAGCATACAGTGGCCACTGACAAGTGTCTGCATAAAAGGTGGCAACGGTGAATGCTTTTAAACTCAGCTGTTCTTCAAATGTTACCTAACTGCCATTGAAGCCACCTCCTGGCTTTAGTCTTTCACTCATTCTGCATGTTTAGATTGCATTCCTGAAAGTGAGGAGGCTGGAATCAGTAGTCATTATAAATTAGATGCTGACAAGCAACAAATTGGAGAAGTCAAAGGTGATATGGATAATTATCAATTAATTATTGTTAATTCTAGAATTAACGCATCCCACTATAAAAATATTCAAACCAATAAAAGTCCATTAATAAAGTATTTTCCTGGTTTGTTTTGTTTGGATTTTTTGTTGTTATTTTTTTAATATTTTTATTTTAATTGAGGAACATTTCAAGCCTAAATCTTAGATTCATCCCTTGAATATACTTTCAGAAGAATAGGAACAAGTACTACAAAATCAACTGCTATTCAGACTGGGACTTCTGAATATGTGCATATATTTGGACTCCTAAAATGGGAGTAACAGATTCTCATCATCACTATTTCAATAATATTAAAGTCTTCAACTTGGAAAGACAAAGTGCTCCTACTTGCATGTATTCTATGCAGAATAGCCCCTTAGTGTACAACTTAGATTTCACTGCAGATGACATGTTCTTTCAGTTAAAATCTACTGCAGATCAACAGCATGAAATTGATGTGTAAGAGTAGCCACAACTTATCAATAGCTAAAGCAAAGTATTTGAGTAGTCATATTCAACCAGGACTCCATTCACTTTTTCTTTCATTTACTGCCATATCTTTTCACAAGACCTGTGTATCAGAAGAGTACATAAAGGAGCATTTCCATGCTCCACTGCCAGTGGAGAACAATCCAGCCTCGGAGGGACAGAGAACACTAAACATGAACCAACAAGCAAATGGTACTGTGATTAACTCCCCTTTCTTCTCTTCAATTGCATTTCATTTTAAAATTTAGGGACAGTAGAAAAACTGAAAAGCAGTTACAAAGATATGCACAACTTCCCAATTGCAAAGGTTAAAGCTGGATAAAGCTGGTACATAACTGGCTGAAGTAAAAGCAATTGATCATTCTAACTCTCATGTTAAACACAGACCCCATACAGACACGAGTAGAGATTAGCTGCAAGCTATCTGTGCATCCCACAGTGGTACCACAGTTCAAGATGCATATTAAAAAAAAAAACAAAACAAAAAAAAACCAAAAAAAAAACCACACCAAAAAACCCCCACACACACACAACCAAAACCACCCCCCCCCCAAAAAAAAACCCTATCAAAATTACCAAGCACTCAAAATTCAGATGAAAAGGACAGCAAGATAGTGACTTCTAATCATTTTGATCCCAATTATCAGACTGAAACGAAATTAACAATGGAGTTGCTTACAGACCACTCCTGACAGTGACTGCATTCAGCATCCTCAGTGACAGAAGGAAATAGGAGTAAATCAGTCACTGCGTTTCTTACAGTGATACAAGAGACTTCAAAGCAAGCTACCTTCAGAACATCTTAAAGAAAATTTAGAGAAAGGAAAAAAAAAAAGTACTACTGAATGTGAAAAACCGGATATAAGATAAAATACAGAAGTGCAAGATAAGAATATGCACCTGATGATATACAGCAATGTCTCCTCCCCTATGTTAGAGCCTATCAGGGAACAGGCAGCAAAAAGGCTAGTCAACATTAATCAGACGACTACAAGGTGTAAGTATGATGCAAAGACAAATTAACATGCAGGTATACCACACAAGATCCTATACTGGCTCACCTACTGGTCTGCTCGCTTGTTTTTACTCACAGAGCAGTTGTACCTTGGTATCACACTTTGGATGCCTAGCAACTTGTTACAGATTTGTTTAGAAACAGCCACAGCCTAACTGCTGTGGGTGAAAATCAGGCCAGAGCAACACACATACCATGACTAATGCCACTGTACAGAGAAAGACAACACTGACAGCAAAGTCCTCTAAATAGAAATCTATTGTGAATGTCATGGAAAAGACAAAATAGCAATACCATACCAAACAAGTAAACAGTCAGCTTTACTTGAGACACGTTTCAAGCATCTCTACCTCATCTGCCCTCTCTATTAAAACAACCAAGGAATAACACATATTTTGCCTACAAGAGGTTGTAACATAATGCTGCCATGACAAAAGCCCTTTTTAGTGGAATAATTTGATGACATTATTCCACCCAAAACAAGTTATGAGTACTTTCCCTCATTTTGGTCATATCTTTCTTTTATCAGCAGGGCCCCAAATTGATCATAACACTCCAGACTTAGCCTTGTGACAGCTAAACACAGTGTAATCACCTCTTCCCTCAACTTGCCAGCTATGCTCTTGCTAATGCAGCCCAATACACTGCCAGTTTTCAATGCTGCACAGGCATGCTGCTGACAGATGGACCATTTGCTGTTCACCAGGTGCAAAGGTCCCTATCTGCCAGCACAACTGCATGGGGTCATTCCTTTTCAGAGAAGGTCTTCACATTTGTCTGTCTTAAACTTCATGAGCTTTCTACTTGTACTTTCCTCTACCTTGCTGAGGTCCTTCTGAATGACAGACCCACCCTCCAGCACATCAACTGCTCCCTCCAGTCATTGGGTACTTTATTTAATTTTCTTCATCTATAGTCAGATATAAAAAGGTATCTAGAAACATTTTAACCAACATGCTGACAAGGATTACATTTGGTACATGTATAATAGCATCAGACAACCACTGATCAAAAAAGAAACATGACATACTGAAGGACAAAGAAGCCACACATTGAAAAATAAGACCTAGTAACCTTGGATAATAGCATAGATACATACAAGAAGAGTTTTATAAGATTGTAAGATGTGTCATACGGTCTGAAGAAAGAACGCTGTTGCAGCCTGTCACAGAACCCATTGAAGTCCTGGTTTGGCACCACAAAGATTTTTCCCTGCTGTCACAGAGCTCCTCCACATTGAGGAGCAGATGATGAATGCTCCCTGCCATGCAGAGATAAACTTCCTCATTCATGCTAGTATTCCTTACATTATTAATTCTTCAGTCACTGCCACAAAAGATTTTATCAATAGCTTGGAAAAACTTCACAACATGAACAGTAGGACTTTCAATCAGAAATATGACATTTGCTTCATCCGCACTCTGAAATCCTAGACATTTTCTATGAGCTTGGTGGACTGAAGTACAGAAATGCATTTCCTGAAGATTATCATATTGACGAATAAGACAAGTTTTCTTGGGTCTATAGCAAGCACTATCTGCATTTCAAATTTCCCCAGAGAAAAGAAACAAGAATCAAAACCTCAGTATTAGAAGAGCCATTCTTCCACTCCTCCCAAGCCAGACTTCTTCTATAAAATAATCAAATTAAATAAGACAAGGGTATTTACTGAACTCACCTAATCATTAAAGCAAAAGTCTGCTTGTAGATACCAGTTCTTAAGGGCTTCTTCACCTACAAAATTTAATTAAACCAAATTCATAGTCTCTGCTATAACAAACCAAGACACAGGACAAATCCCTTTAAGATGCATGCTTCACTTGATTTGTTCTTTATTGCAAGACTACACATGGCTCAAAAGATAATGAACATTATAACCAAATCAGTCTTCAAAAAGGAAGTTCTATTGCATTTAATATACATGGCTGAAAGTCAAAGTGATTACCATTAAACTGGCAGCAGCAGTTAATGATCATATACCGCCTGCCAGGACATCTGTGCTACCTGTTGGCCCTAAATTGCCAAGTTTCTTTTTCCTCATTACTCTTTTACAGTAAATTGCCAGAAATGCCCAGCAGTATTACTTTCCCCAATAGTTTTGCCTAATATTTTTCCCCTAAACTTTCTTACCCCAGGAGAGACTGAGAGTTAGTAAGCCTACATAGGAAATTAGCAACCCTTCCACAAAGGTGCTGATTTTCTTCATCTTTCAGCTTAAATCTTTTGTTCACGATGGGGTAGTTGCTAACAAGATGAGGACACAATGCTGACCACGAAAGCTTCAGACAAGAGGCTGATTACACTGCAAAATGTAAACTCAGATAAGAACGCAACACATTGCAATGCCTGTCCTGAACAACTCTTGACTAGTAATTCCAACATCTCAAGAATGAGTCAAAAGCTTTTTAGGAGGCCTTACTACCAGATAAGGAAGTAGGAGTATAGTATCAAGATGTTGCCACAAAAAAAGAGCAGCATAAACAAGCTGAAGAAACTAATAGTGCGGTGCAGAAACTTCTTGTTGCTGAAAACTTGTGAACACCACAGGGCTCTCCTTTAATCTTAAATCTCAGCAACCACCCAGGAGCTTGAACACAGAAGCAGCAGAAGGAATGAAGGATTTCAACATTTGAAAACTCAAATATGTAGTAAGGTCAGGAAGTGGAACCATAAACATAACAATCAAGCAACCAACTGCAAGGGATACAAGGTAGGCCATCCCTCCATCTAAATGCTACACCCTAACTAGTAGCCTCAACAACTGGAGTTAACTAGTCAGATGCTAAGGAATCAACCTTTCTTTTAAAAGCTACAAGTAACAACAACAAAATTAATCCCTGATTTGGAAAGATACCTCTTATTTACCTCAAATGCAGGCAATATAAAATACAGGGTAGCAGTGCCTGAAAACCAGAGAGACTGATTCCCCCAATACATGGTTCTCAGTATCAGTATGTTCGGAACTGATACAGCAAGACTTAACCACCTGTACAAAAAACCTCCTATAAAGTAGAGGTAACTGGAGATCAGAGTACCCTGTAATTTATCAAAGAGCGTACTTCACAGGTATCATATAATCTTAAAACTAGTCCTGTGTTTACTTTGATTTCAGAAAAATAAGGCAATATCTGTCCCTTTGTTTTTGTCATCTCCTTAGTAGATAATTTATATCTACTACAGTTAGAAAAGTAATGTTTTGTCCAAACCACCATAAGACAGCAGAGCCTTTACACCTAGAGATCACCATGTTTCAGAAGAGCTAAAGATCAATAGCTCTCTACAATTACAACTGTATCAAGAGGATCTTCCCTACCAAAACCAGAGGAGAGTTTTGGATTTTCTATGGAGACTGAGTCCTCAGCAAGTATTTACCTTTTTTGTCCATTTCAGAAGCTGAGTATTTTGGTAATACACTTTCACAAAATGAGAATGCTCCCATTTGACAGTCAGAGGGGAAGCTGCAGCTTTGTTGCAATAGACGAATTCTGAACTTGATTTTTTTGTTTAGCTATTAGGTGTATACACAGACGTGTATCTCTCAGCCTTAATTCAACACCTCTGTTTTGTCAGGCAGAAGGGATAAGATTCACAGCTAGAAGTCAGACTCTGAATACAACACATCTTCCCTCTGTACTAAAAGGGTGAATTCAATTTAAATGTCAATCCACAAAATGTCATTTTAAACATCAGTACACAAAAATCTGCTACATGACATAAAGCATTAGTTAAGTTATACATCTTTCTAAAAATAATTACAAGATCACCAATAATTGAAGACTAGGGTATTTTAAATGCATAGAACATTGAGTGTGTTTGAAACCTATGTTTTCCTACTTAAATTAACATCTGGCACCCAGAAAGATGGAAATCCAGAATTCTCTTGCACAGAACTTTTTCTTCTCCAGTTCCCTCCCGAATTTTGACAGAATACAGTTCACTACATATGGCTTCTCCAATTTCCTCTTTATCCAGCTTAAAATACAAAAATACGTTTTGGAAGTTTAGAAACTTCAAAATCACAATGTGCAAACTAATCACTAGCTCTGCTTTATGTTTATTCATGCAAAATTGTCAGCAGAGGTCTTCTTTTAATGACTGTTATAGAGGTGATATCAAAAATTCATGAAAAGAGTAAAGGTAGTTTGTGCATGTGCACTGACTGTGAGACTATCACTCATGCAAAACCACAACACTACTATTTAAATCCCCGTTATTATTGACATATGAACTCTAAAAATTATGGAAGAGCATCATGCCTGCATATTGTAAAGTCTTAAAATTTCAAACAGAAAGCCTGATCCACAGAAAGATTCATGACACACAAGTCATTCTGCCAACCACCTGACAGGCATTTTCTCTATTCAAAATCTCCTCTCATTCATAAACACTTGAAGGGACTATTTTGCAGCATTTCTTTTTTTTTTTTTTTTTCCAGTCTACACTTGCACCTTGTCAGTTTCAAAACGTATACACAACTTCATCCCACAAACGAGTTATTTTCAGTGCATCCAAACAACTGATTTACTGATTTAGGTCTGAAGCCTGGCTACTTTTAATGATCACAAGGTAAATGTTATCCATAAAGTAATTATTCTGCCACACATGCAATGACTCCTCTTGAAGGGATCATCAGGATGGAAAAATGATGTTTTAATCTATTTTACTGGACTGCTCAAAATTGTTTAGTTTATGATCTTAATGATATCTACTATTTCTCATGTTCTTTATCTGATCTTTTAGTCATATGAAAGAGTGGCAAAAAAAACATGATTTTTCTTGTCACACAGAGAAGCATGGAAAACTCCTGCATATACTAAAAATTATAATACAGTCCACATGCTCATCTGCATTTCCTAATAATGGTCTTCCATTGCAGACAACTATTTTAGCTGTTGTTTTTGTTACAGATCTGCCACTATCCAAAAGCAAACCACATCATTCATCACCTAAACTCACCAGGTTATCTAAACCTCAAACAAACAGCACAGTATCTACTCAAAAAGGTCACAGATGCACTTACACAGTTTAAGCTCCTACACAGGTTTTTAAACTGAATTCTGCATGTATAAGTGAGAGACAGAAAACCCCCCAAGTGACTAAATCAGTCAGAATTTATTCTTCTATTTCCTACCTACGTAAACCTAAGGCGCTGTAAGACATAACATTAAGTAACCACATGGGAGTTTTTTGGTGGGTTTTTTTGCACTCCCTCATGACACTTCTGCATTTGCATCTCCTTGAAACACTAAACTAATTGATTTAGCCAGAAAGGCCTGCATCAAGAGCAAGGCAAAGGGTTCTTGTCTCTCTAAACTGTAATTTCAGTGGGAACATTTCTGTAGTCAATGAAAATTAGATATTTTCCTTTCTTTTTTGTCCCAAAGCCAGTTTCCCAAAGCCAGTTTGAATTTCTCCCAGATCAGGATGGATTTTGCTTTGGAGACTTTTTAAGAATTATTTTCTATAGTAAAAAATTACCAGTAACTTAAATTTAAGTCATATTGTTCACTGCATGAAATAAGAACAGGAAAAAAATGCTGACTCCACATGAAACAGTTCTGAGTACAAGGTTGTCAAGAAGCTAAGTCTGAAAGAAGATCACAGGATACTGCTAACAGAGCAAAATCAGCACATTTGCTATTCAGTAGCCAATGATCTCACAGATGCGTACAGGAAAAAACAATGCTACCCTAACCCCACCAAGACCAAGATAGACTATTTTATACTTGCCACCTTCTTAATCAATACTCTATTCAGTAACCCTGCTTTCCAGAGATTTTAATATTGATATTTCTCCTGCCCCCAAATATAAGACTATCATCTCCATAACTTTAGTTCATAATGTAATTACACGGGATGTGCTCAGCTGACATAAATGAGACACTCCAGGCTGAAGAACCAAACCTCTTAAAAATCTATATTTAAAACTTGAATGACTGTATGAGGTTGTATAATTACAGTTACATTGCACACACATAAATAAGCTGTCCTTCTAATACTGCAAGTACTCATTAAACATCAGTTGCACAGCCTTAATTAATATCAGTTCTTCAGCAATTGATCCTGCTGCTGTGCTACAGCAACATTATGAGAGCTGGCAGAATTTGTTACTGCTTCCACCTTAAGTTCCCTTCTCACTGTGAGCTTTTTTAAATATGCCTAGAGAAAAACTTAAAAAGACCAAACCCAAGGAAATTACCATTTTAAGTTCCTATTAGCAATCTGAGCTATAGTTAAGATTTTTTAGTTTGCTGCTACCAACCTTTGTAATTTACAGTTTTAACAGCCAACATTTTTTTTTTTTTTTTTTTTTCTTTTTTAACAATTTGAGTGCTCAAGACAATCTGATTTCAGGACACATTTACCCAACTTCCATTTGGAAGGACTGCAACAACTTAATATTACTATGAAAAGGCTTTAAAAGATTTCAGTATGATAGATTCTGATGAAATGTATTTGAGAGGGATCTCTGATGAAACTTCTTTACTCTGGTACGATTGGTGTAGAAGAAAATGTACTAACATTGGGTTCTATCTTCCAATACATCCCCCTTTTCTAGATCAATTATTTTCTTAATGAACATGTAGTGAAAGATGTAGTCACAGATTTAAAAATAAACAAATCGGTGACTAGAGCCTGAGAAGAACAGCACATTCACCGTAATCTCCACAGAAATGAAGAATTAGAATTCTAGAAGCACTCTGTTTAACTAACTCCATCAGACTCCTACCAGTGTGGACTGACATGTGGTACATGCGTAACTCACCAGCACCATGCCAAGATTGTCCTCCAAGTCACTACACTTAAGCTATGAAAAGTGCTGCTCTACAATCACATACTGGGAATTACAAACATAACCACATTAAGTATGAAAAATGGTAAATGCAAACTTATAAGCAAATACTTGGCAGCTTTCTCTCTGAACTTACTGTATCTTGATTTTCCTCTTCTTCTGCAATACTTTCCACTCTGCTTCGCCAAGTAAGTTAAAAACTTGCTTTTCAGTCCCAAACACCAAGGGCAGAAAGCCCAGACCAAACATTTATTTTGAAATTCCTCCTAAAACAGCTAGGTAAGCCTGAGGAAAACAGATTTTGCATGCAGACAGAGTTCTTGGTCACATACCTCATAAGACCTTAAACACTGCCGAGTTTACCCATGTGAGCAGCCTCAGTGATTTCAGCAGTACCATCACCACACACAGGTGATGTGTGCTATAACCCATGCTAAATAAGAAGGGTTAATTTGCTACTTGCAGTACCATAATGCAGCAGGCTCAGAAGCAGCCCGCACTGCAGCACTGGACCCATTGGAAGTCAATGCAGAAGGGGCAAGTTCACCAATGCTCCAATTCCTATGTTTTCTTCAGAAAGAAATAAGCAGACCAAAGTATATGGGTTACGCACACAAGATAATTTCTCTAACTACTGGACAAGCTCTATTCCAAATAGGCTAAACTGAGACCAGTACCGAGCGGTGTCCCTCAGGGATCGGTGTTGGGATCCGTTTTGTTCAACATCTTTGCCAGTGACATGGACAGCAGGATTGAGTGCACCCTAAGCACGTTTGCCGACAACACTGAGCTGTGTGGCTTGGTTGATAT
>NW_009913035.1:26976-33427 GCF_000696875.1 Nestor notabilis | reverse complement strand
CGTGGGAGTTACATTCCTCCAGTTCTCCTCCACACCCCTCCGGGAGCAGGGAGAGGAAGGGCAGGGGTGGGGAGTGAGTGAGCGGCTGCGTGGTTCCAGGTTGCCGGCTGGGCTTGAATCACGACAATCACCAGTTCTCCTTTTATGTCTATGAGTGTGTCCTGCTCATACAAGTTCCCATTAAGCTGTTGAGTTTACCCCAAAGGCATTGCTCCATAGCTTAACACTTTTCATGCCTACAGAGTTAAACCAGGTCCCCTAACTGCTTAGGAAACATACCTTTTTGTTTTGTGTAAGGCTTTGGTTACATCCTGGGTTTTTATGAAGTGGCAATTATGCCTCTGTAAGCCCAGTACTTACTACCATTTCTAAGTGCACTTTTTCCCTTTAACTTTGCTGACCTGCCACATAAAATGTCATGCATTTTACCTGCAAATTAATTGCTGTGGGGATTTTCATTTTCCTTTAGCTTATAAGGGCATGAAAAAGTTTCACTTACATAATTTCAATTCAGCAAGAAGTTTTATTTATTGGTTTCTCTTCTGCACAACCAAAACTAAATCTCAAAAAGCATATACTGCACAGCTAGAGATGATTACCTGAACTTTAGCTCATATCATGGTTTTAGTGTTGATCACTGAAGAATTTAAGGGAAAGTGTACTTTCTGGGAAAGTACACTATACCTAACCTTTTCACCAGTTGTCTCACTGTCTGACTTTAAATTTATTTTTTACTCAATCAATAATTTCTTAGCTGACAAAAACAATTTTCTAAAAGCTGTGGTAGTATGTAGAATTTGTTATACGGCAGTAATTCAACTTGTCATGTTATCCAATACAAATATTACCAGAAGGCAATCCACCAGTTTCAGTCACTGTCACCAAAGTTTAAACAAGTACACGGCGTTTGGGAAACAGGGGTTTGCTATAAAATCTACATCAGGTAGTGGTGGCAACTTTCCATATCATGTCACCTTAGGTGGTGAACTCAGTCAATACCTTTTGAAGTGTTTCTTACTCAGAGTAAAAGAAATTGTGCAGTGCAGAAGACTGAAAAAACTTTTAGACCACTGAGCTGACATGTTGAACATGATGCAGTACTGCTACCAGAATGAGGCCAACGCCCTTAATTATTAGAGTTCTTAACAAATTATTAGAGCAGAACCTTTAACAAACAGGTACGCACATTCCGAGAGGGAGAATAACAGCGAACACAAGAAGCTCAGATCTTCTTGTTGCCTGTCTCCCTCCCAGTGTGTGAAGCTAACTCCAGTATCCCCAGTACTTAGGAAAAAGGGCAGGAGATGTTGATACAGAGCAGAGCTACAGCAGCACAGCACTGCGCCTGGGAAGCTGCTCCATGTTCCTGAAGGGAGCCAGGCAGGGGCTGGCACAGATCCTCTGTGAGATGCTGGATAGGACTTCTGAGTCTTCTTTGGGAAGCTCATGTTCAAAAGCTAATACAGCTAATGAGATAGAGTTTTTAACACAAAATATTGTGTAATATTAACACTTGGCGGGGGGGGGGGGGACGGGGGACACGCTGGGGGGGGGGGGGGGGGGACGGGGGACACGACACCAAACATAGAAGAAACTGGAGTTTAAGTAGCTTGAAAAGCAGATTTGTTTCTTCTGTCCAATTTGTGGCAGCACCAATCTGTGTTGATCTACTTTGCATGACAACAGCCTACCCGTCCCAAAAAGCACGGCTTTTTAACATTTACATGCTCATTTTGATCTTGTGGTATCTAGCACTGACAAAAGGAGTTGTGTAACGCTGACATGATCCTCAAAATAGCGCCTTCGTAGCTAAAAGCTAGGGCACAGATCTTTTGCTAATTCCTGCTATATTTAGCATTGTGCTGTCTTACAGTTTCCCCAATAAGCTTCTGTTAAGTTAAATGACATATGCCTAATTCAAAAATGCCAAAGGCCCAACAGTACTGAAAGAAAATATCCTGACAGCAAGGTCATTTGATTCATAAATCATCACAACTGATGTCAATTTTTCACAGGAACTCTAAATCCAGGGCTTGTACAGAGAGACATTAAGACTGAAACAGGGAGAATTCATCTCATTTGTTTGCTTGGAAATAGAGTTTATTATGCTCAAATTTGTAGTACAGAATCTCTAAGCAAAAATTATGTTTCAGAGACTTCAAGAAACTCATTTATGTATAGAATCTAATTAAAATTAATTCCTGTAGTGTGTGCTTAGTGAATTGTGGCTTTTGCCACATTGTTCCCTTTAGGAGCTGGTTCCTGCTAAGCTTTTCATAAGGCCTAACTGTACGTGCAGAGATTAGAAAATAAACTGTGGAACAGTGATAAGTATTACAATATCGGTCATGTTAGTAGCTCATGTAGTCTAAATACGTAAGACAAGCAGCAGCGGAGACGATCCTCACTGTTACTTTCCAAAGAATGTGCATTGCCTTACAATCTGTTGAACTCATACCACCAACCTTTTGTAAGCAGTGCTACAACAGAAACAGTCAAGCAACTTCCAAATAACATTTTTTTGCTTTTCTGTCATAAAGACTTAACTTCATTCTTTCTAGTATACCCCAAATCTCTGGGGTTTTTTTCCCACTTTTTTCCAGATAAGGATTATTTTTTTAAGAAATTTTCAGAATTTTAAAATTTCGTTAAATTGCAGTAATTTGTGAGTAGTGGTAGCCAGCTTAAATCTGCGCTTCCAAGCCATTCAAATACACTATTGACAAGTTGAACCTAGTTCTACACATTTCTTCTTGGTTTTGCAGTTGTGGCAAGGATTCAGGCAGGGTCTGCTGTGGCAGGCAGGGTGGCAGCTCCAGTGCTGGCTGCCCAGACTGGCAACTGCTGCCTGTTGCACAGAGGAGCAGCACGCCTGCTCTCCCAATTCTCTCACTACCAACTGCTGATACTGAAAAGACAGCCCAGAAAGAGCAAATGTTGCTGTCAGACTCAAAATAGCAGTATACTTCATTAGGATGGCTTTACCTCCTGCATCAGTGGGAGAGCTGGAAGGGATTTTAGCAGGGGAAGCTCAGACATTGAGTGTCCACTGCAGACAGGCAGACCCCTTCCCCTACCCACAGTCCCAGGCAGCCCTTCACAGGCAGCCCTTGAGTTCACCTCCTCCAGCTTTTGGCAGCAATTCACACAATGGCTCCATTTCATTTCTGAGATTACCATCATTTGATATTTTCTAAGAAGTGAATAGGGTTTGTGCATGGTTATGTGTAACATTCAAAGGCCGTACTTAAAACATGTCAGGTTTTACCTGTCTATTAAGGAAGTGAATCAGCACAAACCTGAGGCAGTTACTCTTTGTCTAGGCCTCTCAGATTATAGATTGTTTCCCCTTTAGCAACAATATCAACTCCCAAACTAAGAGAAATATTAAAATACTTCTAAACTGTATTTAATTAATTCCTTAAATATCTGAGCTGATATTTTTCCTATTACCTGTACAAAAAGTTTCTCTATTTCATACTTGCACGCTGAATGCAACTGCATCTTGCTTTACATTCTTAACCACATGAGGAAACAATTGACAACACTGACAAACTTTTAATCCTTGTCATAACACCTATTGCTAGGTCTAAGCAAAACACAATGGGGTGCATGTGGCATGCACAACTTGATTAAGTAAATTTCTCAAAACCCATCTTACATTCATGTGCCTATTTCTTTTAGAGGAAGGAATACAGAGAGCTGTACGTAACCAGAGCATTTTTCACAGAACAACCTTGTTTATAGGTATGTATTTTAGCACCATCTATATCTCGAAAGCACTCTATCCCAGCTCCTTGATCACAGACCCTTCTTCCACTGCATTTTTTCTTTATCAAATTCCTCAGGAGCTTGAAAGCACGTTTTTTTTTTTTTTTACTGGCATATCATTTAGATTTTCTTTATATTCCAGACTGTCTCCACAAACACATAAGAACAAGAGTAATCCTACCTTCTTCACATTGATCAGGTTCAACACACCAGCAAAGGCAGGTGAAAATTTTTGCTTTTTAACAAATGGATAAAATTTTTCTTACAGAAAATATTTTAATATATTTTACAGAAAACATTTTAAAGCAGAGTCCCTAATATTGAAGAGATTAAAACATTAGAAATAATTCCCCATTTACATTAAATTTGAAGAATTTCTTTGTTCTTGTTATCCTCACAGTCTGTACTCATATACCTAAACTCCCCACTCGCACTTGATTAAATATTTGCTCTGCTGATTGATAGATCTTTGATGTCACAATCCAAACCACAGAATTGTTAATACATGTTTAGGGCACAGTATTTTTAGGACAACATAACAGTGTGGATTTAAAGGCGGCCAAAAGCTGTTGAAGAGCTTCAACTCTAATGAGGCATAATTTATAAGGAGAGGTAATTTCTACTACCAGACTCACTGAATACATTCATAGAAAGCAAATGAACCCTCAGTTGCACAAACATTTCCTCAGATTCTTCAATGCTTTAAAGCTTTTCTTCCCAACTACATTTATTAAATATTTTACTTTTCTCTATAATCTTTACTCTCCTCTTTGTAACATCATGGCTACACCAATACCACTGATTCTAGGTAAGGCAACTGAAATTGCTACAATAGAAATGCAGTACTTTGAAACTGATCCAAGATTTTTCAGATACTGCATGCATGTCATTATTGTTTTGATCTTTGGGGTGTTGCTAGTTGCTATAAATAAGGAATATGATAATTTATAACTTAGTACTGGAGAAGAACTATCAATTGGAAAAGATATATTACACTCCATTCTTCTTCCAGCAATATTGGGGAAGGTGCTTAGAACATGAAGTAATGATAACCATGTTTTTTTGAGAGTACACACTTCAGATTCCTTCAGCATTGTGTGGCTTACTGTCTCCCACCTTCCTGGGGTACGCCACTTGGGAAAACTGTTACATACTGAAAAAGCAGCATTTATTTACCTGTCCCCCTAGGCGCCAGCAATTTCCATTGCAGCTCTGACAGCACAGCATCATACCTGCTGGGATGAGGTGGAATGTTGTCATACAGCTGAAAGAGAGTTGGCAACTAGTAACAGCTGGGTAGACCAAATAAATATATTTTAAAATTAAACTCAGAATACTTTGCTGACTGGTACGTTTTGCAAACAAACTTTAATTTATGTTACTTTCTCAAAAATCTATGGGCTAGTTTTATCAGTTATTTGTCAGCTAGCACAAATTTAAGTGATCTTGCTAACAACTTGTCTCTTATTAAATTTGCTTTGTTTTAAGAAGAGAGATAACTGCCAGCTGCAACATTTGGTTCTCACCTCTTGAATAAACCATGAGCTACGCTTTAATCAAGGCTTTCGATCTGGGCCATTATAAAACAAGGGCAACTGCAATTTTTTTCATTCTCCAGTTCAGTTTCTAAATCTGATCCTCAGCAAAATAACAACACATGCATTAGAGGATTCAGATTAAACTAATTTCTTATTGTTATTGTTTGAGGTTAGAAAATTATTCATTTTTCTGGACTAGGACTGTAAATTATAAAAGCCTGACTGAATTCAGCAGACCTATGACAGTTAATACTAATAGTGCATCCACGCCATCATGTGTAATCTACCAGCATTTAACCACTCTGGAGAGACGTATGGAGAAAGTGGACTGAAATGAAAATAAAAAACCTAAAAGTTCAATGATTAGGTTTTCTCACCAAAATTGAGATAAAATTTTGAGTAAACAAAAAAAAAAAAAGTTTCTGTTCAACTTGAAAGCAAGCAAACAGAAGAAGAAATCCACAAAGGACATTGGAGATGGAGCAGGTGGCCATCTTCCCTCCCCGGCCTGCAGGGGCCCTGTGGGTGGGAGAAGGCACTTCCACTCCTCTACCTCCTCCGCCTGCCAGAAAACCCAGTATGGGTATGACTACACTAAAGCCAAAGGAAATATAAGCTTCACCCTATGTTCCAGAAGCTTCTCAGTCATCCCCTTGGCTCCAGCTCCATTTGAAGCAGGCCCCCTGGGCAACAGGGGCTACTGCAGCATCAGGCAGTGCTGTAAGGAGCGACGGAGGGTGGCACCTGGGCCAGCTTTGCCTCTGCACAGTTTAAAAGGCCAAGCGCTGTTGTTGACATATTGATGGGGCAGCAGATCAGAGCTTGAAATCCCTATGGTCACCCCTAAGGAGCTCCCAATTTACAGAAGGCTGAGGCAGCTCCTCTGCCAAACTGTGGTCCTGACATGAAGGGGTTCCACCAGTCTTTCCTCATTTAACTGCTGGCCACAATGTGGGAAAAAGGTCTTGAAGCTGTGAACCTGGTAACTTTTTATGTGTTCAGAACACATTAGTATGAAAGACCTGACAGTAACTTGCACTGTGGTTTGGGACTGAACTGCATGAGACCAGAAGAATAAAGGCAGTAAACCCAGGTGCCCCCACACTGAAGGATGCTGCCTGTACAACGCCAGTTACAGAGTG
>NW_009913035.1:24980-26945 GCF_000696875.1 Nestor notabilis | reverse complement strand
CCTGCCTGCTGAATGTGTCCCAGAACATGGTTATCAATCCAAAACCCCTCTGTGCACACAGACTAGACGTCCTGTGAAACTGTGTTTCTTAGTAAGTAAATTGTCATCAGTTAAACAGCTTTCAGCTTTGCCTAGGATTAGGGTAGCCATTTTAAAATCAAGGCTACATTTTGCCTGCTTGGCAGATACCAGGGGTGCTGTTACTATTCCGAAAATACTGTTCGTTAGTCTTGTGCTCCAGGATTAACTACCCAGTGCCAGAAATGACTGTTTCTTGCAGCAGAAGAGACACTCCAACTGATCAGTAGCATAGAAGATAAAATTAAGGAAAGGGTATATTTATACAGCAGCTTGATGGCCTCTTTGTTAATCAGTCCTTGGGATGTCTTTCAGGGTCACACTGCTCTGGGCTAGATACATTGCCTTTTTCCCTCTTTGACAGCGTTTACATACTTTGTCCTTAGTTACCTGAGTTACATATGTGTATTTTCCCCATGGGGCAGGTGCACTGGCTAGATGCCATTCATTTAAAAAAGTGTTCAAAATACTTGTGTATAAACTAACATCTGGGCATGTTTTCACTGGCCACATACTTGAGGAGATGTTTTAAAACAAGGACTGATATAGTTTACCTTTTCATTTTTCTTTACCACGTAATGGAATAGCATGTCTTATGTAACAGAGTACCTTTAACTACATTTAGCAAGGAGCAGTTGACATCACTTTACAGGAAATGGAGAAAGTGGCTAGTCTTGGAGAATTACCTCAGCATCTTCTCAGCTAGTTCCTTTGCTTTAAAAATTGCTGCATTAAACTGTCTGCTAAAGATGCTGTAGTTCAAAAGGACCATTCTTACACAAGAAGCTAACACAAAATTATTGTTGCACAGTTTTATGGGAGGGAATGTGAATTAAAAAATAGTTATCACTGCCAGTCTTAACTGCAACGTATGGACACTCACAAGATAAGCTAGTATAACTTCAGGTTTATGTTTATCATACTTAATATATAAAAAGGGCACTTGCACACTTAAACATAGACATTCAAATTTGTGTTCTTAAGAGCACTTTCACAAAAACTGTAAAATTACAGTGTATATTGACATAAATGGGGTCCTCAACTGTGTCAGCTACATACTCACGCTTTTACCTAAGGAGTCAAGAGAGTAGTTCTTTCATTAACTCCATGGCATTTAGAACAGTCTCTTCTTCTTTGTAGCACTATATTATAGCAAAATTAAGCCCTGAAGATTTGACCCTATCCTCAGTCCACATTTTTGATCCATTCTGTTCCATTTCTGCTCACTCTCTTTCCTCTTAAGCCTTCCTCCTACTGCACTAGGTTTGGAGTCATTTCATGACTATGAGCAAGGAGTTTTAAAACAAGTCATCCTTGTGACAATCCTCATTTTTCTGATTAAAGGTCAGATGAGTCTCTTGATTAATTAAAATTAACTCTTTCTCAGAGGAGATATTGCTACTTATCATAGTCATTCTTCTTGTTGACAGAGGAAGGACAGTTCAGTAATACTATGATTAATATTAAGACAAATTTGAATGAATAAAGAAGCTTTAAAATCTGATTGTGAGGTAAAGCAAACAACATATTTCTCTCATATATACTGGAAATTCTACAAAGCAAAACCCACCAAAATGATTTGAAAGATACCCCAGTGACTTTGAAGGGCATTACATTAGTCCCCAATATAAATAGTAAATTAATGGTCTGGTGGAAGGAAGACATAGCAAAAGAAAGATTTCACTATTCTATATAATACCGTGATGTGATACTGTGACCAGCTGAAAATCTACGGCTGGTAAAGCAGTTTAATGCACTGAAATTATGACATGATTTCTATTCTATAGAATAGAAAGAAATTAAGTGAATGCACAAAACATTTTTGTATATATTTGCCAAATTAAGATCGTTCTTGTAAACTTGGAAGAAGTGATTCTTTCTATTTTA
>NW_009913035.1:0-24949 GCF_000696875.1 Nestor notabilis | reverse complement strand
CCCCCCCCCAGTTCTCCCCCCCTGTGAAATATAGTAGTTAGGTAATCACAGAGATTTTTTTTAGCAGTACAATCCAGAATGTGATATCTCATCTCAACAAACTATTTCTCCTGTATGCTTCCCTCAGTGACAAGATGATTGCCAACTAAGAAACTTACCTGGCCTTACACATGCACTTACAGTGGTAGCTGAAACAACTCCTTCACCTAACTAGAGTTATTTCTGACCCACTTCATTCTCTAACTGCTTTATTTTTCTCACCTGGATTGCAGCCATTCCCCTTGATCACAACTGGTACTGGTCAATCCCAGGTCATAACAGTGTGCCGTTGCCTACAATATAAAAAGTAAAAGTGAATGGAGTTCTCTTTCTTTTTTGTAATCTTCTGTACAACAGATGAAATCATGTTCCTGATAACTTCTTTCATGTCACATTGTGAGGAAAGAATGTACGTTAAGCAAGCAGTACTTGGAAAACTATTTATCTGATGACTTTATGGCAATGAGGACAAATATTTACAGTTGTGCATAAAAACCAGCAGGTAAGCTTCTGACTTAGCAGTATTTTTCATTAAGTGGTATTGTATTCTCTGTATGATATTGTTTCTTTGTTTTTTTTTTAAGTTGTTCTCTTATTCCTGCCAACAGCAATGTTGTGGGGTTTAAATCTAAATGTGGATAATAATTAGAAACTTGAGCAAGTTTCCATGTGGGAAGAGGTGCAGCACCAAACCTACACCCTAGGGAAACAGGATTAAAGCTGCGGTGAAATATTTCTGTGTTCTCTGTTTTTCTGTTGGCTTTAAGGGCTGAATGGTTTAGCTATAAGAGCTTGTCACCAGCTGCCTGGGTAAGCAACATCGTGCAGAATCCTCTAGTAAAGGTTCACACCTTCCAAACTAATTTCCTGGGCTTTGGCTGTGGCACACCCCCACTCCAGAAGCTCCCAGGAAGATAGTCTGTAGTTATTTCCTTTAATACCTTCAGCAAAAGTAAGAGTAAGAGGAGTTTATACTCCCTTATGCCTTTTTTCCCTCTGCGTGTAATTTGTCTTATCCATTATATGTGAAAGGATTTTATAAGAGATGACATTTAACATTTAGTAATCCACTGAGGGGAAACTCCAATACTATCACTTAAAATCTAACCATTAAAACTATTTAGTAAAAAAGGACAATAAAAATCCATAAAATCAAAAATGCATTTGATTCACTGAACTCACCGACATTGGATAAAAAAAAATAAAAGCTACAAAATGTAACTTCACAAATCTTTTACAATCTTTATAGGACATTTCTTTTAAGTCCATGATTTGTTTGATAAATCTCAGATACCACTTCAGTTTGGTTACAGCAACAGCAAAATACTTTAGTGAAGTTGCAGGAAGATAGCTATTTGCATTGTTTATAATTTCCTAAGCTGTCATGCTCTTGGCATGTCAGTCAATAGGATATGATGTCTCGTTATTTGAAGTTCATCATACATCATTTAGTAGTGACTGTCACACCATATCTTCAACAGGACAAGGTACTATAGGTGAATTCAGTCTTATGGCTAGGAAAATGGATAGAACCCTCTTCCTTCACAGTGCTGTATGCAGAAAATTAATAGTATAATAAATAATTATAATAAGAATATACTGTATCCCATACATTTTTCTGTAATTGTATCATTTGCTTCACTCATTTAGAAAACGGGTAATTTTTTTCAATTGTCACAAGTGAGTTACTGCCAATAAACAAAGATAAAATGTGATCTTTCTAGTATTAGCAGATACATCTTTGTTCCCTCTTCTAATTTTTCGAAAGCTTCCACCATAATGCTACTGAGACAATGCTATGGAGCCTTTACAGGCCAATACAGGAGAAACAGTAGGTAGATATCCAAGTAAGGATATGGATCTACCATACTTTTAAATTCAGTTTCTGGCACATCTTGATAGATGACACTATATCAGAGTGGAAGTTAGGAGTGGGCATTGCAGAAATACAACATGCTTGCACTTGTCTCGTACTTTCCTACATTAACATCCGTTGTAAGGTGACCTATTGTTTCCAGTAATGAAAACTGGTAGCTCAAGAACCAAACAGGATATTGCATTAGTCTAAATTAGCAGGTTGCAGTGTGGGGGGGATATAGAGGGTAGGTTGTTCCCAGCTCCCCCCATTCACTAAGAGTTCACACTGTACCTGGAACGTCTAACGTGATAACTGTGAATGCAAAGGTTCTCAAGCTGGGAACATACTACCCATGAATTGTATCTCTAATGGTACCTGAAAGTAATGTATCTGAAAGTCAGATGGAGGTAACCTGGTTCAAAATGCAATTGAGGAAAGCAACATCTCTGAGAAGGCTCCAGCTTGTTAGATGAGAAAACAGAATAAAAGGGAGCTCTTGCTAACTGGCAGACATACTGTTTTCCTCTTGGGTAGGCACGAGAATTAAAGACAGTCACAATGCTGAGAGACTTTCTATGATATTTTCTGATCCATTCAAGTCCTGATGTCAGCCCAACAGGCTGACACTATTTTATTGCTACTCCATCCTCCCTGACACCTCTTACTTTCTACATGTGTTGAATCATTCTCAGCAGCTTTCACGCTTAGCTGTTTCTTTTTTCCCCCATGTATTTTTCCTCATGATACCATCTTCATCATCAGGGAAGGCATACCCTCTCAGTTTTTGCTAATCCAATTTGCCTCTAAGGTAGTGAATCAGGAAGGGGAGAAAAAAACCCAATCAAACCCCTAATTGAAAGCAAGGATGTACAATTTTTGCAAGAATATAAATAGAAAAGTTTTATGCCATGTTTGCATGAAGTCATGAGATCATGTGGTGTTCTTGCCTTCCTGTGAAGACCATTCTGAGGATCTCCATCTTGTTTAATATAAAGTCAGTAACTCAGCACATATGCCTCCCTGGAGTGATATCCCAGCGATGTAAAATATTGCATTCCTACGTGAAATGCAGTTCCTTTTCACAGTGAAGCTGCAGTTTCCAGATCCATTTTACTATCCTTGTATGAAGGCAGAGATTCTCATGAACTGACTTATTCAGCAGCCCTAGTTTGCTGCTCACATAGGAAAGAATAAGCATATGAGAGGCCACAGTGTGAAAGCATACCACTTTGGAGGTTAGACAAGGCAGAGCCCCAAGCTCCCTCAACTGATATTGAGACAGAAGAACCAGAAACAGTCTGAAATAAAGAAAAAACACTATAAAGTCTCTGGCTTATTATCTGTAACTTTCTGGTCTGCTGCCAAGTGGTGAGTAACAATGAAGTGACTGGGTCAGAAACATTAGCTTGCTGTGCTGATTTGAAAGCATAAGTTTCTCCAAGGTCTCCAGCCTAGTGGCTCTAAAAGTGGTAGACTTTGTTATGTGTCCTTGAAGTCACCAGCTCATCAGTATATTGAATAGCGCGGTGATGTCAAAGCACAGGCCTCTCTGGAGAACTGACTCAGGCCTTCTGTCTTGCTGGACTGGTGTCAAAACTTCTGTAGGATCAAGCTGGATGAAAGCCAAAGAATAGGCTCTTGTAGAATTACTGGCACATCCCCTCGAATTTTCTGGGTTTATGTCAAGATACTGACAAGGCCATTCTGTTTCCCTTAGCTTCTGTGGAGAAGAGTGTGTAGTAGGGTATCCATTTTATTATGCAGAAATTGAAACACTGCAGGCAAAAGATTCTTTCTGTTTTTCTCCTCTGCAGATGATCTCACACAGGGCAGAAATGAAAGAGGCACTTGATTTTCAGTATTGACCTGGGTAACTGTACTTATATCCAGGACTGATCTATTACTTTAGTGTGGAATGAGAGGAAGATCAAGATCCTCATACATCTCATAACTGAGACCTTCTCTAATTGCTTGAAATGTAATGGTTTGAAATAACCACAGTTACACTCACAAATAAGGAAACAATGCCCCACCCAGGGTATCAAAATAAGATGGAGATGATTATTCATCTCAGAGTTATAATGAGAAATCTATCCTGTCTAACATGTCCTATGAAAATTTTGTTTAGTATAAAATAAATGTCTCTCTGTGTCCTGTGAAATCTGTAGGTTGTAATTAGGAAAACTTAATGTTCTTATATCAAATCATCGTCACATGGAAAGTGCTTTTTATGTAACAGAAGAATATTTTGAGTTGTTCTGAGCTTTCAAGAGGAATATTATTTTAGGCTATGAAAGACTCAGAATATAGAGAATGATAAATATCTGTATCACAATAAAATCACAATGCCAGTTTGCTGACAGCAGTGAGTCTAATATTACATTGTATTGAGGAATAAAAGAATCATAGTGCCTTTGATAAGAGTACTTAGAGCTGATAGCAACACAAAGCGGCGCTTGAGTCAAGTGAACTATTGGAACTAGGGCTAATATTTCAGGAGTTCCAAAAAGTGACCTGAGACTCTGTATGCCATTGTCTGAAGCAGCAACAATGAGTGACAGAAGCCTCACTGAAAGCTAGTAAATTTATGCACTTATCTATATTACAGGGGTTTAAAAGCATTTAAACACCTATGATGAAGGACTTAGGGGCTTTATACTTTTACAGATCCAGTCCTAAGTCACTTCTGAAATCAGAAGTTAGGTTCCTAAGTGATCTGGATGCTTTTGAAAATTTTTCTCATTATATTCCCTGTAGGTTAAGCAAATTATTAGCACAGTGTGATATATTTTTAAGTAGTCTTTGTATCTTTGCCCCATTTCAGTCAAAAGGAATTAAAAATTATAATGCAGATGAATTTAGTGTGGTTTAGTTTTTAACTAAATAGGATGCTTGATTTATATTGTTTGAAAACAAATTTAAAATGATAACAGCTTAACTAGATTTGGAAAAACATAGTGCAGTGTTAACAAAGCTAGCCTCTAAAGCTGATACTTCATCTGCCTGACATATCACTATTAATTTGAATGTGAAAATGTGAAACTTACAGAAAATAAGTAAACCTTTTGTGTGTGTGTGTGTGTGTGTGTGTGTGTGTGTGTGTATTCATGATTTATCCATCAATTGTTTTAAACACCCATTGCTGAGAGGGCATTTAATAGCTCTTCTTGTGTTTACTGGAGCCATCTATACTAAGTTTCGATTGTTTGAGCATAAAATAGGGAAGAATCAGTCTCATTTTTGATTCTGTAGTTCTGTACACAACCTTATTATATTAAGAATGCTACTTTTATGAGTTGTGAACCATATTTCCTAATAATTACTATAGATAGACAAATAATTTAGTGTATTTTTACAGGCTTAGTACACTTTGTTCTATTGTAAACCATATTTCCTGATAATTACTATAGATAGACAAATAATTTAGTATATTTTTATAGGGTTAGTACATTTTTATAGTATGGTAAACCATATTTCCTTGTAATTACCAGAGAGAGAAAAATAATTTATACTTTTATAGGTTAGTACATTTTTATTACTGTACAATTTCTGCAGATTAAGTACTTTGTACTTTTTCTTTTTAAGGCAGTCACATTTCCTCAGTAACCACTTTTTTATTATTTATATAATTTACAGATGATGGCTTCTTAAACTTGTTTTTCCTATTTTGCATTTTGAAGTTTCTATATAAATGTATGTGCTGCTAATTTCGAAGGAAGAACAAAGCATCTGTGAGACACTGTAGAAGTTAATGACATTGTTAAAATGATGACAGATTGCTTTAATGGTAGATATGCACTTAATTGGAGGAAGTATAACAAAATGTGCTATTTCATACTACTAAAAAGAGTCAGTCAGGAGCCATCACCCATTTACAGTCTTGCCTTCACCCAAATCACAACGCATGTACAGTATGATAACTGATAGACATTGCTAGGCATGTATTCATGTACTGTACATTCATTCCGACAACCCATTAAATAGTGTTTGTTAACCTTTAATTCAGATGTCTGCAATAAGATAATACAATGTAAAACACAAGTCAATGGAGGGTCGTAAAGCTGTTTCTGCTACAGTTTTTATTAGCCTGTTATTCAGTGCTGAATGCAGCTACACCCTGAAGCAAGTCTTGTATAAAAGTACAATGTCAATATATTATGATACAAACTCAACCTATAAAATCAATGACAAGTATTATGTCTGTTGCTATCACCTACTAAAATATAGATACTGTTTTTAATGGATGCAATGGTGCTAGACAACATCATTGTGCTATTAAGTTTAATCCCTTAGGCATGCAGCAGACTAACAGGGCTTCTGGACAAGGACTACTCATTGTAGGGTGCTGTGACAATCGAGACAGTAAAACTGACCACAGATTATGTAAGTGGTAAATTTCTTTTAATAGGATATTAAAGCAAAATACAATTCTGATCTACACCATGGTGTGATTGTCTATTTCATACCACTTAATAAGGTTAATCTGTAGAAAAAAGGGGCCATCTATCCCATTCTCCAGGTGTTTGTATTTTGATTAACAACTTGGGTGACTGAATAGAAAGTTTGCTTATAAAATTTGAGAATGGCATTGAGCCAAGAGGATGTTGAGTATGTTAGAGTACATGGTTAGAATTCAAAGAGATCTTGATAAATTGCAAGAAGGTTCTGAAATCAATAGGATATAATTCAGTATGTATAACCACAAAGTACAAAGGGGAAATCTTCCCTCTACCCCCACGTGGCTGCATAAATAAAACTAGGAGAAAACTAGAAGCAATAATGAAACTGAAGCTGAAAAAGCAAATAACACTGGGGAGGGGGGTAGGAAGACAAATGTCATCTGTGACATACTAGTCAAATTGTTGCAGGTAAGACCAGAAGTTATTATTGCTCCCTGCTAAACCACAGAGTTTGCAACTGGAATTCTGTGTTCAGTTTTGACTAGCACAGGGAATAAATTTAAAGTGGGGTAGAAAATAGCAAGAACAATCAGGGTACAACTTGGTGGAATATAAGACCTGTAAAGACAAGTTGTGTGAAGAACAAAGCAGCTAATCTTCAGCTGCAGAGTTTTAGGGTGAATATGTAAGGAAAACTATTTTGGCATAAAGGATAATTTAATTAGGATAAATCTACTAGAGATTTTGGAAAATAAAATAGACATTTGTGTAGACACATTTGCTCACACTAGAGGAAAGGTTTAGTATCTAAACCTTGCTAAAGGTCTGTGTCAGCCCAGCATCTCCATGATTCTGTGGAAACATCCCTAAATTGCTTTCAACACAGCATGTTAAACCAGAGCACTTACAGGGCCAAAGGAATCAGAGCTCTGTAAAAGTGCTTTTGCTGATTTATCTTTTATTAAATGAATATCTACTGTATCTATGAAATAACTACTAGCAATACAAGATTTAGAAGGATTTTGATTTAGAAGAGGCAAATACCTGTAGGATCTAGTGCTGTTGTATGCTGTACTTTTTTATTTATTATGATCCTGTATAATATGCTACACAGTATTTGTGTTGGTGGAAGAAAGTGTGTCATTTCTCACAATGATGTAACTATTGGCAGTGCATTCACAGATGTCACAGCTGCTAACTCCTCTGCTGTTTCAATTTCATTTTCATATTTAGTTGACGGCAGGGTTGTCTGCTACACACTGTTTTGAATGGTGTGGAAAGTCCATACCATTATCACATGATATGAGAATAGTTCTGCAATAATTGATGGATGAAGCAATTCATTATGAATACGATGTAATGGAGTAAACACCATGATTTAATCATCAGAAAAGGCAGTCTGTGGAGCCCACACAAGGGTATCAAAGTCATTCTCATGATAAATACCATGCAATAAGCTGTTTAGAAACCAATAATGCAAACCACAGAAAAATGTCCAGAAGGGAGGCATACAAATTCCTTGGATGGAAAGCAATTGACAAAAGAACTAAATAAGAGTTAGTCTGATTAGGAAGAATGGAAACAGCAATGTCTGTGGATCCATCAGTCATCTAAAAATTATCTTTCTCCATGGGCATATTCATTAGGATTAAGACTTACTTGCTTGACCATTGTTCACAAAGCATTTCACATGCTATTTGCTGTGGACGTAAGTCTAAGAAAAAGCTTTTAGGGTAATCTAGACTGCAGTATGACCTTTTTTGTTTCTTTTGGTATTTCTTTGCATAGAGAATTTTTATCAGGGTATTTTTTTTCTTTAAATGAGGTTGTAAACCAATTTTAGTTTAGTCAAAGTAGGAATTGCACCTGCAGTGTCTTCTAGCAGAGATATTATGATCATAGGTCTATTTTGTTAGGTATATGTTGCTGCGTTGCTTCAGCCAAGACTTGCAGAGCTAAGCCATCCCCCTGGCTTAGGGCTAGAGACCACAGACACCAATATGGCGGATGATCAAATAGCGTTTATTGTGCACACAGCGAGCATTATATACCTTTCGCAATGCGGAACTGAGCGTCTCAGCCAATCAGGGGGTGAGTCAGTGGTTTTTACCTTATAAGGTATTATTCTACGTGGCGCTTATAGCTTACTTTGAGCACCAGGCCTCACTCTACAATTCCCCCTTTCCATGCTATGGGGTTCATAATAGTGCATTTACTTGTCTACAATTATTTTATAAACTTAAGTGAATACAATCGTTCTATAACACATAATATTAGCCTGTTACAATAGATGTGAGGTTTATCTATTGAATGCTGACACTTTATTGAGCCCGAATAGCTGTTTATATAACCTTTCTAACTGTCCACGTGTACTCTATACAGTCCCAATTGGCTAAGTCCACTAATGCACGCACATAAATACAGCTCATGATAGGCTTAAGCTTTCAGTACATGCGAAGGCTTTATCAGTCCTAAAGTATGCAGTGTTTCTTGTTACCTAACCGGGAGTTGTCTTTCTCAAGCTAACTCCCTCATTCCACAGCTGCAAATATTCTTTAAATAACCTTATCACTAGGCCTTGGTGCCTAACTCAGACTCTTGCTATTGACATGAGTCCTGGATTGCTCATGTGCCCATTTTGTTCCAAATAGTTCTCCACAGGTACAGAAGATATCCTTAGTGCAAATCAAAATTCTGTATATTCAGTATATAATGTGAAAGATAACTGAAAAATTAGTACAGGGAAGGGAATGTTACTTCTTACTCTGTAACAGACTTGCCACAGTTCATTGCTACTGTATCACTAGCTATCAAACACCAGCACTGCTACTATTACTCCTCCAGGTCTTTGCATGCCATCAAGCAGGAGGTGAATAACTGGGACTGGATGAAGACAAAGTGACTGGGTTATCCTTGATAAAATATGTTTCAATGAGAAAATCACCATAAGTTTCCAGAAAATACTTAAATATTACTGAAGTCATCAGCAGATTAGAGAAAAGTGTTTGCTTTTGATCTGCTACTATGTTTCGTTGCAGACAATATAGTCATCGATAGGAAAAGAGTCATATCCTTTCCAACCAGAAAATGTTTCCAGCGTTCTTTTCAGATTTTATTTACAGTACCTGCTGATCAGTTTAAATCCTGCTTTCAGAGAAAGTGTGGAGACCATAGTATCCACTCCAAAATATGGAAATTTAAACTGCTTCATATACTTTTCCTGTCATATTGTGAGGTGGTCCACAAACAGCAATTGTTAAAGTTGCCAATTCTAGAGTACTTTTTACCCTGTTGCCGCAAACCCTGTAGCAAAACTAAGCCAGCCTATCTGTGCCAGAATGTTGCAGGAAATTATGGCAATTTGAATATCTTAGTCACACAAAAATGCCCAGCAATGAGAAGTCAAAATCCATACAATCCAACTCTTTGTTGAGAAAGGGAGAGAAACGTAATATTGACTGAGATACATGCTACTCATTGTGTATCGTCTCAGCCAGTGCCTATGTGTGAGTACTGTTTGCTTTAATATGTGTATTGTTAGGAGTTAGGACCTTGTTAAACACACAGCATAAAGTTTGTATTCATGAGGAAAAAATAGCCACATAGTATTCTTTTTCCCTGAATCTTATAGTGTAAATAAAATAACTCATTTTGAAAAAGCTGACCAAATGGCATTATCTCCTGAACCTCCATTAGGTCTGGAGTTGCTATAGAGGGAGTGACTGGATGTCAGGAACTATAAGGCACTGTTCTTGATGTACTAGGCTTGTCAGCCACGTCTGTGAAAGGGAGAGAGATATCAGTACTCCAGAGGACACATGGAGCTCCACCTGGCAAGGTGCAGACATATGGTGCCAGAGAATATGGATGCTCAGTGTTTTCTTATAAAGCAGCCAGGCATCATTTGCTCCAGATAATCAAATGCATTCTTCATTGGGAGACTGCAAGGCTAGAGCTTACAACTCCAAATGACAAAAAAGAGAAGAAAGATTCTTTGTGTGGCAAGTATAAAAGATTTTTCTTGTTGTGTCACTGTAGTATTCAAGTCCAGGAGGCAACTCAGCTGCCTCCTGTAAGAAAAATTGCTACATTTACAATTCAGCTAGACATGTAAACTCTCAATAAACGTATATATTTGTGAGACTCAGCTAAAGCAGACAAGAACTACAACATCTTTTGAAGTAGGCCCATCACTGATAATTACGAATGTGAGATTACCTACCGTCATTTATTCTTGTAAATAGTGTCATCTCTTCCAATTAAGATCAACCACTTGTATCTACTTGATTGCTTTATTAGTATTGTTGTCAGGTTGTGCGGAAACCTTAATTAAATAGTCATCATAATTATGGCTAGTTTCCCAAATGAATGAAGTAAATAATTCATATATGGGTTATAAGAAAAGTTTTTAGTAACTGAAATACTGTATTTCAAAAACTTTTCAAGTGCCTAATTGCAAAATATTTAAAATCCATCCTTTAAACAAGATATGCATTACAAATGCTGAAACTGAACTAACTGAAATTTTGTTGCTTCAAGCATTTATATTTCTCCAAGTGACATGTAAAGTAAAAATAAAAACTGAATGCAGAAAATTTCATAACTGAGGCACTGAACAAGCAGTTAAGCATTTAATACAAACTGAATTATTAAAAATATTTTTATTATATCAATCTTACTAATTAATTATATTATTGAATATTGGATCATGCAAAGATGAAAAATAATAAATTGTGAAAGCCAAGATACTGGGACTGAATATGCTGTAACAATACATCTGTATGGATAAGCAGCATATTGATCATACCTTCTCACTTCTATTAAAATGATTTGCAGATTATTTCTTTGTTTATTTATTTAAAATGTAGTATTACAAAATGTTCCCAAAATGATCTAATTCTTTTAAATTGAGGCTATAATCCTTAATAATTGGCATTATTACTAACAAATATTTTAGTTAAATTTTGCATTCTCCTAATAGAGAAATATCATTCCCATTCTCCTTAATTAGTGTTGTATGTGCTCTTTGAAAGAAGAATAAGCCCTTTAGATATAAATTCTGACTTTTGAAACAAAAAGTCATAACCTTTTCGTGTTTCTGGTTGAAGCAACTGCAACCTAATTTCTTTTAACAATTGTGGCAGATCAGAATCAAAACAGGGAATGAGAAACATTGAAATTATGAATGTGGTGTTGATTGATTTATTTTTTAACATTTTAACTCAAGATTGAACTAAAATCAACATTACTAATGGTATGCTAGGATAGGTTGTCTTCTGTCTCTATGTCCCCCGTATTAAGTACTTGTCTTTTTTAGGATATACTAGCGTGCCCTGCCAAAAGACACTTGCTGTGCTGGTGTACATACATTTGTACATGTGTATTTCACAAGTTATCATTGATCTCTGTTGAATGTAAGTGGAGGCCAAATGTATGCACTTATTTGCATTTTGTGTACACTTATTTACATTTAGTGAATCTATTTATATAGCACAATAAGTTGAATGTTATGTGAGAGTTCCTTTTCCCATCTTCCAGTTCTCATTAGAGGCTTGACCTATGAAATTTTAAAAGACCTCCAAGATATTTCTTCTTATATTGTACATTTTTTAATTTAGATAGTTACTTTTTTTTTTTTCCCTTTTACAGGATTATTTCCTTTGAAGAGCAGGGACTTGTGTGTATGTGTGCATATGTACGTAAAATTTGTTTCATAGAAATTTCTGGTGGTATTGCAGAATAAAGAGAGTGAAAAAGATATTCTGAAATTAAAAATCAAAAGGTTTTATTTTCTGCATCTTGAGTGCAAGTCAGTGTTATCAGTCCAAAAGCACGGTTGGAAAATGCTTTTATTGAGAAGTTTCTGACTGAAAAAAAGTCTTTCATTCTGACTGATCTGAGACTATAATACTGGCAAATTTTTTATACAACTTTCTGTTTTTCTAAGCCCTTACCCAGTTAGTATCCTTGCAGCCTTTTCTGTCATGCGGCTATAAAAAGGATATAGACATCAAACAATATTCTGAAACACAAAAAGGCTAGTGCTTGAGTACACAGAAGCTGACCTTGTTTCATTAAAATTATTTTCAGTCAAGATTTACAATCTGGCATGGTAAAATAGGGTTATGGAGGTTATAGGGAAGGGACTATGGAGGAAACTGCATTCTCATCATGAAAGATAGGGAAAGGTATGTTCAAAAAGAACTCCTGGTATAGGAGAGGGAAACCAAGATCATAATCTAGGGGAAATTATTATGCTAGCTTGGAAACAACAAAGTGACATGTGCATGCCATATTAGATATTACAAGAATCTTTTTGGTGAACAAGTTAATCAGCAAGACAGCTCAGAGTAAAACAAGTAGTATAAAACAGTGTATTCTGCAAGATGTATGCTTCATTTTCTCTCTACCAAGCATACAGAGAAAGTTTTCAGAGCAACAGTACAAATAAATATTAGAAGGGACTTTTTTTTGTATTTCTTTCATTAAAATCATACCACCTTAATTATACCTGCATGTTTTAAAGACTCTATACATATATAAAGCAAAGTATGTTGAGCCAATCTGATCACTTTTTATCTCAGAATCCACCGAAAAAAATAATTACTGACATTAAATGTTTTAAAATAAGTGTTGAAATAAGTTTAGTCAAGCCAGTAACAGAATGCATTAATTTGTGAGTATAAGAATGGATGGTGTCAAAGAAAAAAATCATCAAAGCTAGAAAATCAGAAAAACATCTGTACTATTTCCCCCCACACCTAATTTCCTACTCAAAAGGCTAAAATATGCAAGTACATTAAACATTGCCTAGTGCAACTGATCATATTTCTAAGAAGTGTTTATATGTGATTACGAAAAACTAAAATTCAGTGTTGCCTTACTGCTCTTTGTGCCAGATATAGCTGGCCAAAAGGGTCACAGTGTAGGTATAATGTCTTCCATGTGTCTCAATGATTCCTCACTGTTACACGCTTTCTGCAACTGTGGCAGGGAATAGGAAGTAGATATTATGGCAGTTCTCAAAGCTGCCCTAATGTGTCCCAATGAGTCGACTCTCCAAAAGACTCTAAGAATAAGAAAGGTACAAACAGATTCCTGTATGATTCCAACTTAATCTTCTGGAAGCCATGTCAAGTAGAGCTATGCAAGCATTTCTGATTATTTATTGCATTCAATAAAATAAACAAATAAATAAATAAAAAGATTTCTTTCAATAGAAGTTCTTGTAAAAACGATGCCAAATTTGGTGAACAGTTTCAGCCAGCAACAAAATATTTCATATTTTCATTTAAATTAATATTCATAAGTTTAAAATAAATTACACAACCTGAAAATGAACCAGTAATTTTACATTACCAGAGGCAGTTTTTTCCTTGATTGTTCTGTGATTAAGAAGAACCAGAAACAAACAAGCAATCCTTCCTAGTCAGTCTAAACTGACCATTCCCTCCCCCCACTTCCAGTTTGTCAGTTGTGTCAGTGAACCAAAACATCCAATTATTTGTTCAGCTATAATTTCAAATATCTACCAGCTGTTACCAGTGATAATAATAGGAGAATGAAGAAATAATGGGTCAGGATTAACATTACAAAAAAATCTACCAATTTATATCATAGGCCTAGCTGAATACCATCTAAAACATGTTGAACAAATATGGGGTTTTTTACATCTAGACCTTGTTGAAACAAATCATGTTGGGATGTGTTTAGTTTGGGTTTAGGCAATTCTGAGAATTTGTAGCAATATTTCTTTAGCTGTGAAGATCTTACTATATCTGGGTTTAGTCTGTGAATTTCTAATCTGTTTTATTTAGTCTCTTTCAGAAAATGAGTAAGATCAGTGAAGATATGCTTAAATAAAAATGTCAGACACCCTCTTTGGTGTTTCTGATTTCCCGCATACTGCTCTTTGCCAGTTTGATCTTCATTGATTTACTGTGATGTGGTAGATTGTGGCAGTGCAATATAATCAGTGGACATCTGGTTTCTTGTTGACATGCTGCTAAATGACTGCATCTTGCCACTAAAATCCACTATCACAGTCTCATTACAACTGTAAATGTAGTCTAGCAAAACTTTTTTTTTCTCGTATCAGAAGCTGCAGTTTTAGACAGCAATGCAATGTAATTCCACAATGCAGTTGAAGACGCATATACCTGCCAGAAACATGAGCTCACTGACCTTTGTACTATCCTACCTGTAGCATCATGAATACTACCTTAAGGCACAACAGAAAATATGTTAATAAATCATCCTATGTGCCATGTCTTCTGAATAAAAATGGCTATATGTAGCTTATCAGCCCTAATTAAAACTCATCAAAACCTCTCTCTAAACAAATTCAATACACTGTTTCATGGATGCTATAGGAAAGTAGTCAGACTGGATCAGAATATCTAGCCCTTTTATTCTGATAAATGACCAGAAGAATACAAGGGAAGAGTAAAAGTAAGTCTATGTGTGAAGTTATCTTCTAAGAACGTCTCTTCCAAGCATCTGGATGTTACTGGAGCAGGGGGCTCCCAAGTCAAAGGTGGGTATTTCACTTTTGCCGTTATATTCAGTAGCCACCAATGGACTTCTGATCAGCAGAACCTCCCTTCTTCCATACCATTTTCCTTTGACCTCTAAATTATTCATTGGTTTCATTCAATAGAGTCTCTTAGTTCTTTAGAAGCATATGCTTGTACCATTCTTCACAGGTCCTCATGACACAGACATGCTGATCTAAAGTTCAGGTTTTTCTATTGGTGTTTGTTTGGTTTGGGTTTTTTTACTTTCTGGGTTTTTTTGCAGAGTTCTTGCAAGTTGGACTAGCATTGTCAGGAGTCTTTAAAGCAGCAGCTGTTCATCATTTAAGAAGATGAAAAATCAATCTGACTGCTGCACGTTTGTAGGGACAAGTTGAAAATCGCAATAAACGAAGTAATGTTAAAGAAATTATTGCTCTCAAAGTAAATAGTAATAGAAAAAGAATGTCAAGGACACCTATGTTGGAGAAAAACATTATGATTACCTTAATATGTAATTAATAATAAAGCACAAAAGGAAAAACTAAATTTTGACCATACTTGAAGCAGGATGGGTATCCTGGTCTCCTGTGGTGTCTGTGAAGTAGATAGGTCACTCTGTAAACTCATCCTTTTGTGGAATTAAGAAGCATGTTTTTAATATATTTACTTCCCAACTTATGGGGGAAAAAAAAAAAGTCTATGCCTTTTTTCATTCTCTGTAAGTGTTAAGTGCTAACTCTGCTGCCACTTCAATCCTGGTAAATATCTGAAATAAGGCAGGAACGTGCTCTATGATTCATCTCTTGTGTGTATTAAAATAACTAGCAGGATATTCAAAATAAAAAATAATAACAAAGAAACTCTGTCCACCTCATGCTTCAGTCAGCCTTTTGTTTTTAGGTAGCACTAAGTGTCTAGTGTAGTTCTGAGGAATCTCTCTGTATGTACTGTATGTTCAGAAATACTTGTGGAACTTGTATGCAGAAAACCTGGCTCAGTTGCAGATCCCACACCTCATGCAAGTTTTTCAGGGGAAAGTTTGTGGAGCGAAGGAATGAGAATTCAAACCATTTCCTTTGTCCCAAATGAATATGCTCTTTAGAAATTCAACACAAAAGATGGTTATATGCAATTGTGCTAAATGCAAGGAAAAATACTACACTAAAAGACCAAATATAATCCTTTTTAACATTTTCAAAATCTGTTCACTAGGAAAACACTTATTTCTGTAGCCAAAGTGTATTATGTTATATCAGCTTATCTGTAATAAATCTTCATTATTTCTTCAACATGAGATAATCAAAATATGGTTTTATGTGAAAAGACAGACTTTCAATGTAGGCATGTTGTGCACAGTCTATAGAGTGGGTCATATAACTGAGCAAAATGAGTTCCCATTTTTTGTATAGTATATCAAAAAGAAGTTCATAAGCAAAAAGCACATACATTATGATAGTGGATTACCTTGTGTTAGAAGAACAGCAACCTACCAAGGATGGCTGCAGGATGTAGCCAAATTTAATCTTCTTAAAATAGCACTATAAAGCAAATATGCTAAAATATAAAAACATCAAAATTCATCTCTCTCTGTTGAAAAGATATGATTATTCAGTGGCGTGGTGCTAAAACCCCCCCTATAGCTGAATCTTAAGAACGTGCTGGAAAGAGTAAATTTCTGGCAGCAGCAGGTTTACTTTTACAGCTGAAAAAAATGTCACATGTATTAATGTCAACAACTGGAATTTTACCTCATTAGGCAATTTCTGATCTAAGGCACTGATGATTATTCTAAGCAGAAAAAATATGCTAATTACCCACTCTGAATGTAGAAGGAAAAAAGGTGTAAAATCTTCCTTTAGCCGTGTGACCATGTACTAATTGCATGTCATGTGTCAAAATAATGCAACCCACTTTGCCTAAAGCAATTAGACATACAGAACTCTATTAATGAAGCACTGTCTGTCACTAAAAATGTTTTCAGAGCTATAGTTGAAGATTAAAATATTAACTTCTCAAATATTTATGATAGTTACTGACAGCATTTCAAAATGTTACTTTTAACAAAAGCATTTTATTCAGCTTCAGTTTTTAATTTGGAATTTATATTTAAAGACATTATTAACATATGGGAGTCGTGAAATTTCTATGATCTCCACTGAGATTTCTCTACAGAAGGCACATTAACTCCTTGAAGTTTACAGCACCTTTTTCTATTGTAATATAAACTCTTCCAGAACAACAAAAAAAAAATGTTAAAAACTTGTCTTCTCTTCAAAAGTCATAAAAAAAAAATAAGAAAGAGAAGAAGGAGGTTCATATTGTGCTCTACCTATTTTCTGTGTGTGAAAGAAAATGGCTCTTCTTGTCAATATATCATTTGGTACTCTTCTTCCTTTTAGGGTCATTGGTCATCTATGTTTATGAGCACAGAGATTATCTCTTCGCATATCCTTATGCAGTACGAAGGCAGGGATATATGTTGCCAAGCTGTTTACTGAATCTATCATACATGCTGAGGAGGAGGAGACTATTACATTAAAAAAAAGGTAATGCCTGCTCTGTATTACCACTGCTTACCAAGCTGCTTGGGAAAGGATTTTGCACAATTTTTTTGTGGGCAATACAAATCTACAGCTTTCTGAGTACAGGAGAGGACTGTAGAGCATACAGGTCCTTCTCCTTTTCCCTGTACTTTAAAGTGTATTTAATGCTGTGTTGCATTGTAATTTATGGTACTATTTTAAAGTTAACTAGATTTTTGGCTTTTATTCTTTATTCTGCATCTCTAATTTACAAGCAAAAAAAACAAAACCAAAAAAAAAACAAAACCAACCAACCAAACAAAAAACTTATTCATTCATTTGCCACAGTAAACTGCACTGAAATATTTGTATGCATAGAACTTGAATGGACAAGCCTTTAATTTACGTTCCATATGGAGACTGAGATGACTACTGTGATACTTGAGGATTTATAGCATTACCAGGACTATGCAGGAACGATACCAGTGTAATACCACGGAATTATTGCCCTTCTATTGTGCCAAAAATCAGCAAATAAAAAATCCATGTTGTTAGCACTGCATCATTTTCTAGTACCATGGTGGTAAAACCTGACTGCTATTATGTATTAGTCCTGCCACTGCTTTTATGTTTGGTAAGGGTATTGCCGTGGTTTTGGAGCTATTACAGTCTATGGGAATCAATTATATATACTTGAACTAAGAAGGATTTACTTGGTAACTGTAATGGCTCTGAAAGAGCCATTATGATCTGTCATGTCAAAAATGCACATGTGCCTACAGTAGATACAGAGCTGCACAAAAAGTTTCATATATAAAGCAAGCTATTTTTGTTAGCTTCCCTGACAAAACAACATGAGCATTTGCTGCTGAAGTACTTTCACAACTTTTCAAAACAAATGAAAAGGAGTTCCTGCCATTCCTCTGTCTTGTGATTTGCTGAAGAAAAGCTTGTGTGTTACATGAGGGGGAATCAGGGGAGGCATTACTGAAGAGCAAAGCTCAATAAATCACAACGTTTTGGGGATGCATGAAAGCAGTATAAAGTGGGGAGAAGAAGTGAAATAAATAGAAGGGAAGACTTTTTCAAGTACAGGGGAGCAAGCATTAGCTTGTTACAGTTATATACATTCATGAAAGGGATATGATAGCTCTTTGGTAAGAATAAGTGAATAGGTTACGGACCAACGACTTTAGTCATGTTATAGATGCAGGTACGGAAAATATCAGAACATCTTCGAGCCAAACTGAAGTATAAATGGGGTGAATGAGAATAAGGTTTCCTGCTTGTGCTGTAGGATAGATGCAGTCCACAGTCTTAGTTTCCTCATTATCCAGGTTGGTGGACCTTATTGCAGAGCATTGTGGCTCCCTCTGTACTTGTCTATCTAGGTGTCCATTGAAAGGAGACTGAGGCATATTAAAGGACATTTCTATTTCTGACCTGGAATCAGGATGCAGCGAGGGAATTAAAGCCACATGGCCCACCCCAAGCATGCCTGCCCAGCAGGGCACATGTGGCCATGGTGGGGAAACTATGCAGCCCAGAGTGACCCGAGCCGGGGCTCAGCTTTTGCCAGAGATAGTCACAGCAGGGGATGAGATGCGACTGCAGCAATCACCTGTACAGCTGAAAGTAAAGGTCATGTAACGACTGGATCAGAGAGACTGAGGTCTTGTGATGGAGCATTTGGAGCATCACACAGTACTCACTAAAATATTTCTAGCCACATTATTAATTTCTGACTGTAAAATTTCCTGCATGGTCAAATGAAGGCAAGATGGCTGTGTAATGATGTTTTTTTTCCAGGTTGGGAGGGAGTGGTGGTAAGAGATCATCTGTAATAATCAGTGATCAGCCTCTTTAAAGAGATGTTTAGATGATCAGATCTTATAAGTTAATGCAAGCAATGGCATATTCTTGCTGTGGAGTATGGACAAAATTAGTATCTTTTCTTTTAAATAAAACATAAAGGGGGTAAAAATGGCTCTCTAATTCATGATGCCCACTGATGTATTACTATTTTTTTCTAATACAGAACTGCATTGTGTTTTATTATTGTTTTTACCTTATTTTGATTTACATATGTACATTGCTTTAAATAATTGTGTCAAAGTTGATTGAAGCACTTTCCCAAAAACGTGATTTGTTAGGTACAGGGCAAAGAATGTTCTGCCACAGTATAGCTGTGTGTTTTTCAGGTTGCTTGTTTGTTTATTGGTCTAATTTTCAGTAACGGAGAAATGTTATTTGGAATGTAGCAAAAACCTTTTAATCCCAAGCGAGCATGTCCAAAAAAAGAAACAGAGATTTTACTTTTAGCTCATCTTCAGATTTACAAGGGACAATAAGGGAGATTCATTAGGCCATTTGTTACTGTCATCTGCCATGATTCAAAATGAAATACTAAATGTTTCATGGACGCAAAAAAAGAGCAGTATTTGTCTTTGTGTTGGCTATGCAAAGACTGTATGGCTTTCAGCCTCCATGCAAGAGGTCTGATGGATGAAAGGGGGAAGGGTGGTGCCGTCTGAATGATGATGGGCTAATATCATCATCCTCTTGTCAGCTGTAATAGGCTTTTCCTCACAGAAATAATTCATAAAACTGCTACATTATATTCTATCCCTGACAGGCCCTATCTATTCTGCAACCCAGCAGGCTCACAACTAATAAGAAAATATGTGGCTCAGGAACCCTGAAAAATTAAACAGGTAGTTTATGAACAATTTGTTTCATGGGGATGTTTATTATGTTTATTAAATATTGAGCCTTTAATGTTTTCCCAGTACAGATGATATCATAAAAATGCTGACTTAAGCCTCAGTTGTATTCTTAGAAAGTGGCATTTTATAGCTCTTGTAGTACCCAGTAAATAACGAAATTGCAGTGGTTTATATGTGTACACATAATAGAATTTATAGGGAGTGAGTATATTTTTGTTCTGCATATGCAATGCATTTAATATATTCATAATAGACACATGCAAAATAGCAAAATATTGATCATGTTCTTTGGTTTAAATTACATTTTGAGAAAACCATTATTTCAGAGTCTTGAGTAGGGAAGGTCAGACATCTATTTTATTGCTTTCATAAAGGAGAAACACTGAATTTGGTGTTTGAAGTGTCAAGGCAAAAACTCTGTAGGCTCTAACGATGAATTTAACCAGGAATACTGATTTGTAAGTATAATTTTATAGAAATTCTTTAGACAGGGTCTTATTACAGGAAAAACAGGATAAAACAGCTAGAACTATTGGCTAAAGCCAATACGTTACTGTGGTTTTCTGTGAAACAATTGAGGGGTGACAGAGTTTGGTCTCCTCACACAGGGCAAATTTCATCTTGCTGGACAGAGAGCAGGACTGGGTTATGGAGAAGACCTAGAATGCATGGAGGAAGCATAATGCACAACCATACTCTTTTCATGTCCATGCATTTTTATTCCAGCCCCTTCCTTCAGAGTTTATTTAATAATCGATAATTCTACAGCAAGGTATGAAAACTAGCAAGTAGAAAACTTCCATAGTTAATGAATTTGTAATAATAAATAATGCTTATGATATTAAAAAGCTGTATTCCACAGTCATATTGCAAAGAGCATGTGCATGACATGATTTACCAAAAAAATTGTACAGCTCTTTCATTAAGCCTTTGAGAAATCATGAGCTGTTCTCATATCCTTCTATTCCTGGTAAGAAGGTAGACTCTGTAAAAACTGTAAGATCACTGAGAAACTGTCTAGAATCAGCATGACTTCCTCAACAGGAAATTCTGCCTCTCTAACCTGCTGGAGTCCTGCGAAGGTTTCAGTAAGCACATGGATTAAGAGGATACAGAGGACATAATATATTTGGATTTTCAAAAAGCCTTTGACAGGTTTAGTAAAGAAACCCAGTTACGACAGGTCTTGAGAAAACATCTTCTAGGAATTGCAAACTAGTTAAAGAATAAGAAGCAAAGAGTAGGACTTATGGGAGTTTTACTGGATGAATAGTTCATTTTCAGTAGTGAGGTCCCTTAGGCATAGACACTGACATTGGTTTTATTAAATATTTTCATCAATGGCCTGGAGAAGAGACTGTGCAGTGAAATCTCCAAGTTTGAGAATGATATCAAGCTATTCTGTGTGGTCAAATGACATTGCCAACTGGCTGAAGAAACTTCAGAGCTGAGAATAAAAGTGGTAAAACTGAGCAGAGAAAGAAGATGGCAAATGAGCTTTAGTTAAGCTAAATCTAAGACAACGCATCAGGAAAGATAATGTGCCTTGCCCAGTGATGCTGAACTCAGCAAAGGCATCTTGGGGTCAACCCTGGCAAGCCGCTGAGGTTATGAGCTCAGTGTGCAGTAGCAGTCAAAATCAACAAAATGCAGGACATGGTCAGAAAAGGTTTTTACAAGACAGAAGACAAAATTTTGTTGCTATATATAAATGGGTGTGCCCACCTTTTCAGTACTGTGTGCAGTTCTGGTTTCCATCTCTCATGAGAGCTGCCATGAAATTGGAGGAGGAATGGAGGAGGCAATTAAAATAATCAAGAAGGTAGATCAACTCTATACGTGGAGGTTAAGAAGTCTAGGATTGGAGAGCTGGCCGAGGAGAACCATGGTCAAGGTTTATTGCCAAGTGAATAATCTGGTTGTGGAACTGTTCAAGTTCCACACAATATGAGAGCAGAGACCACCCGCTAAAACCTATAAGGAGTTTGAAAAAATAAATAAAAGTATTTCTTTGTGCAGAAGGTAGGTAACATCAGGAACTTGCTTCCACAGAAGGCTGTGGAGGACAGACTGTATGAGTAAGTTCAGAAAAGAATTAGAAAAGCAACCAGTCCATGAATGGCTTTTACAAAGGCTAGGCAGAGATTTGCTTTTTAATATCCCTAATGCAGCAGTTCTGGACGCTGCGGGAGTAGAAAGGGGAATTGACTGTAAAAAGCAGTGGGCTTGTGTGTTGTCCCTGATAGTGTCTCCTGTGCTACTGTCAGAGACAGAATACTTGGCTACTTTGACCATGGGTCTGAACCAGTAGGGGTCTTCTAATATTCTTAATATGTCTTAATTTTATTCCACATCTAATTTGCTTCCAATTTACTTGAGTTTTACATTTGTGTAGTTGCAAAGACTTTGGTGTTTTCTCTCCTACTTTGTATCAGACTACCTGAAAGGTAGATCAGGTCTCCTCTCCTCTCTTTCATACACATAGAGTTTTAAAAGTACTTACATTCATACATACAAAGCACAAAATCTGAAAATCCAAATAAAGAAAAATATATCAGGATATAGACTAAAAGCTTTAACTTCCTGGCTTAAACATGAAAAAAAAAACCAATGTATCTTTTTAAAAGCACTTGCAATTTCTTTCATTTTTCACTGAAAAATGTTTGTTTATTCTTTGCTTTTACAAATGCTTGGCACATACACTACGTCTTTTGAACTTCAAGAGAAAACAGTAAAAGCTGTTTCCATGTGCCACTCCCCACCCCCTAGCACATACTTCATTCATTTTTTTCCCTAAATGGATCTGGAAAAAATCTCATATTACATGAAATATTTATAATGAATTTTTCAAACACAAAAAAAGAATAAAAATGTCATTAATTATTAGCTATTAACACATGGCTACCTTGCTGTCTCTGGATCACATAAACTCATTTCTGTAACAACCCAGACCAGACACAATCCAATTACAGCAGTAGGCTCTCAGGCTGTATGCCCTCTTCCAAAAGAAAATCATTTACCTTATCCACTGAGGCTGCAAGAGGTTGATAAAGCACATTTAGGACGCTAACTCCAGTCTCTGTTTCACAATTCACCCCATTTTTTTATGGAGCTTCAAGTATTGCTAAAAGTTGGTAAATCCTGTATTGGTCCTTCTCTGATGGCAAGTCACTTTTCTGAAGCAGTAAGACCCTAATGGTGCCATGAAAGGGCACCATATGCCTTGCCTTACCTTCTCGGCTCAGTGGTGCAAACCATGACATTAGCTGTCCACCTCTGGGGGGTACCCTTATAGGCAGTGTGTGTGCTGAGCCTCATGGTGTCAATGGTCATTCTCCAGCAGAGACCCTGCCTCTAAGACACAGACTGCAGTAGCATGCACTGCTCTTCAGCCATACATGCAGAAACATGTGCCTTGTGGTATGTCACGCATGTTGTGTGATCTGATATGCTCTGATGTACTTAGAGGCCTATGTTGTGCTGTGTCACCGATTTAAAATACCACTTTCATTGGCAGGCAACTGGAAGCAATTAATTACCCATGGAAGGCATGTACAGCTGTTGCTTATGTATGGAAACAAAAGAGAAATTAGATTTAATTGGTTTAGCATAATGAAGAAAGTGGCATTTATTTTATTATAGCTTTTGTAAACTGAGCCACTTGATTTTCATTTTTTGGAAATAGTTGGGCAAAATTCTCCTGACAGATGAAAAAATCCCTGAGGAACAAAAACTGAGGATGTTCAATTGCCTCATTAGAAATTTGCAGGATCAGAGGAGGAACAGATATATTAGACTAATGAATGATTAAATTAAACATTTTGCTATGTATGACTAACAACTGCTGCAATTCTGGCTAACTCCCAAATATGCACCATACAGTAGCTGTACATCTTTCTTTTTAAAAGAAATTTAAAGCCTAGATTTCAACTGGAAAAACTGATGTAAATTATTAAATGACTGTGAATAAATATTCGTGTTTTGAATTATATTACACCTACTGACACAAAGTGATAGTGAAGAGAAAAACAATTATATCTGCATGCGAAATGTGAACATATTCTATAAGTACAAACCAAATTTTATTGCAACATATCTACAAAGCGTTGATATTAAACAACTCATATTTGACTGGATACTGCTTCCAAATTTTCTGAAGTAACTATGAGGTTAAATACATGTATTTCCTTAGCTCAAGCCAGCATAAAGAGAAAAATTAAATTTCATGTGTCCCTAACATTTAGCTCACTAATATTTTTGAAAATACTCCTTGTTAAGAGGTGCTGTCCATGCACAAAGTATTGGTATGGTGGTGTAGCTATTAAGCCTTATAAATAAACATCTTTCTACATTACTGTCAATTTAATGTTCACTTTCTAATTATTTAATGTGAATAAATGCAATATAATTGGCACTCATGCAGTGCTCTTTTTGAATGCATTTCTTGTAGCCCTGTAAAAATTGTTGCAAACTAATGTTTGTGATGAAGCACTAAGTTTATTTTTCACATTCACAATTAAAGAGAAGAAAATATAGGTGCGTACTGTGTAGCTGCATGTCATGCTGCATGCAGGGAGATTGATATTAAAACACTGGAGGAAATAAAGTTTAAAATTATTCTGAACACCAACACTTCCAATTGATTAGAGACCAGTTGTATTTTACCTTCATATTATATCCCCTTTCAGAAAGTCAAGTATTTCAAAATTATTTTTTTTTAAGAACTTCATGGAACTGTCAGACTGAATGTACCAACCTACAAATGTTTAAAAGAGACGTAAAAAAAAGAAACCTAGAATATCAATGAATGTTTCAAAATCAGGAAGCTTAGTTGAGAGTATCTTCCAATTTTGTCTTCCACAAAAGAGAATGGAGTATTTTGCTAAAT
>NW_009913034.1:0-5179 GCF_000696875.1 Nestor notabilis | reverse complement strand
GGGATACTAAATTGTGCCATGTCTTTTGCAGGTGCAAATCCAGGAGCTCCTGGGCAGGGATTCGGCAGCTCGGGTTCATCCCTGGCTCGCAGCGTGCCAGCCTAGGCTGCTACTGGAAATTAGCTGATAAAAACACTCCTAGTTAATAAGCTCCTCACATCTCCCTGTTCTGAACAGATTGAGTGCATTGCTCTAAGAAGTCTGCCTTGTGGGGGGCTACAGAGTAAGCAGTTGGCAAGAAACTGCAATATAAGAAACCTGGCCTGGCTTAGTGGGTTTTCTTTGCTTGATTAATAAATGCAGGAAACTCTTCTCCCATCCCTGAATGCACTTGGTTCTGGTAATTGCTGCTTCTGGTGTCAGAATACAGGTAAGATCATCCAGCTTCTCTTTTTCTTCTAGAGACACGATGTCTTCTGTAGGTGACCGTCACCCCCAGGCGTTGACCAAACCAGCTTTTGGTGAAGGAGAAGTGACTGCGCTGGTGGACAGGGTGTTTGGGTTGAAAGTGTCTTGGGTCAGGCCACTCCCCAGCTACGATGATCAGAACTTCCACGTGCGTGTCTCAAGAAGTGAAGGTGCTGATGAAGGTGCTGATGAATATGTCCTCAAAATCACCAACTCGGAGGACAGCCAGGAGCCCGACCTCATTGCCGTGCAGACCCAGGCCATGATGTTTCTCAGTGCCAAAGGCTTTCCGTCACCTACTCCTTATCTTACAAAAGATGGTAACATCATGTCTTTGGAGTCAGGTGAGCGATTATGAGCACCTTTATTGCCCTGCTATCTCCCTTAGCTTGGCAGTAGCTTGCTGTATGGCATGCCATGCATGTACTAAAGTAAACCTCTGGGCTTATTTTTAAATACTAAGGGATATGTATCAGGTGACCTGCAGCCATAGTAGTCCAAACTTACAATGTGAGAAGGAAAGCAACTCAAAGAGAGTAGCAATTAATTATGAAAACACCTAGGAAACAACCTCAGTGTCATGAATTGGAGTAAACATTGATCTGACCTGTCCGAGCACAAGAAAAGGAAAAAAGCCTCACTGACTAAGTGATGTTACAAGTTATTTGCCTATAGAATGGGGTAAAATACAGTTCCAGCACATCTGTGAGGAAAATAATATTGTTCTAACAGTGCTCAGAAGAAAGATGGCATTGACATTCTGCTTCTACTTTAACTGTAACTTCCCTACAAAAGCCGGGAGTCCCAAGGCTCCCTGTTCTGCTGCACAACTGTGTAAGAGGGGGTCTGTGGCACTGGAGGGAACCTGCTGTATGCAGAGTCAATCCCAAGCACAAGGACTCCCAAGTCCAACCCAGATGGCAAGTATGTTAGGTCTGCACATCATCCTACAGCATTCTGGTAAATCAGACCTTTGGATGATCTCTCTTTCATCAGCTATCCCTTCTGCACTGGGATAAACCCTTTTTGCCTCTTGCATTAACTAATATGTGTGTATCAAAGTGACTGAAAGTGTCTCTCTTCGCTTGTTAGATGGTGGCCCTGGGAACAAGAAGTACCTGGTCAGGCTGCTGACTTACCTACCAGGCACGCCGGTAGCAAAGGTTGCCACAACCCCTCAGGTGTTCTATGAGATTGGTAAGCTTGCTGCCAGCCTGGATACAGCTCTCACAGAGGTAGGTTGTCATTGCTGCAGCCTCACAAAACCTCTTGCTCGATTAACTTCTCCTCTCTATTCTTCTTGTGCTCGCTGTCTGCTTTCCTCACCTGCAAAAGTCAAGTTGGTGAATGCAGGTGTCAGTTTAACTCACCTTTTGGGTGCCAGCCTCCAAACTAAAAGCACTTTCCCAAGTAACAGGACCAGCTGGTGCTTATGACAGTGTGTGGTGCCCCTCTTGCAATGCAGCTTTATTCTGTGAACAGGGTGAGAAGGGTTTCTTTTTACTTCTGCAAACCTCACCTGTTTGGTGTTGCAAACCTGGCAAATAAGGAGAGCAAACCCTGGGGTTCTCAAACTAGAAGCTTATTTTAAAGCATTTCTGTTTAAGTGCACATCGGGCACAGCTGCCTGGTCTGTTGTTCTGAATTCACTTTGGCTTGCTTTCTTTCTACTGGTCAGTAGAACTGTGACGATTTAACACTGGGAGCAATCGGTTCCTTCTCTCCAAGTGCCAGCGAACAGAGATTTGTGACACTTACCTCATTTGCATCACTCCCAGTTGAATAATCTTAATGCAAAGTGAGTTCTTTCTTTACTCTGTAATTACACATGATAATAAAGCTGATAAATCAGCCAGTAATTAAGTTTGATACATAAAAGAACTCTTTCATTATTTATTGCCTTTCATTAACCTTTCCTTCTCATGTTCTGGCCGCCAGCTCCAGACAATTATGAAATGTGAACTGCCAGCTTTACTAACCACACTCTTAAATTACAAGAGCAATTTCTGGTTGGGAAGGATAATTTACTGTTGCTCTGGTCATGCTCTTATAATGCGATTAAAACAATTCATATAGATCAGATAGTTTCAAAAGATGCCTGTGACTTGTCCTGCTAAGGAGGAAATTGTTGATGAGAAAGCAAATTTTGATGGAAAAGGCTCTTGAGGCCCTTAACAAATGGATTATCACCTACCAAGGTTTGTCATTTAAAAGAAAGAAAACTGCAATCGTCACTGTCAAAACTTCACAATATCGACACTAAAAATAGCACCTCAGGCATTAAGCTCAGAAAACACAGCCTGTCTTTTCTACCCAGTTAATTCACTTTGCTGACTTGCTGGCACAGCCATGGGCCATGCTTTGTTTTGTGCACAGAACAGTGTTCCACCTCTTTCTCTGCTCATATCTTCTTTTGCTCGGATATGCCTCATAGCGTTTAAATGGAAAGCAGTTCGTGCCTGTGAAGTGACTGCCTGTGGCTTTACAGTAACAAGGGCTCGTGACTCTCTCTTACCTTCCACATCCTTGGTAACCCCCATGTAGGCTGCTGGAATGTCTGATTTGTGCTGGGAAGACCGCAGTGGTTGCCACCAGTGTGGTGCTTCATACAGCTTTAGAGATCCTGTACTGCGATTTTTGGTTAATGCTTGATCATGTTCCTTACTTTTGCATACGCAGTTCCAGTTTTGGTTATCATTTAGCTATCTTAAAGAGCCTTAATTACAAGCATAAGTTTCTTTTTAGGAGGAAGACAGCTACTCTTGTTTTTTGGTTTTTATTTGCCCTATGCACTGGTAGAATCTGGCCCAGAAGCTGCCTTACCAAGCATTAGAGGATTCAAGAATAAGCATAGTATGTATGCAGTGGGAGAGAGGGGTTTCCTCCCTGAATGTCACCTTCCAAACCACCTTTTCGTTGCTAGTGAGAAACAGGTTAAAGACCTTATTTGTTTAAAATATGCTGCCTGGATGTGCAAAAGGAGATGTTCTTAAGAATAAAGCTCTGTCCAGCATCTCCATAAAGCACCCCTGTCCTCAGCATTTCTTCATGTACCAGCTGATCCTAAGGCTTGTCCTTAGAAGCTGCCACATTTAAATGCATGCACAGTGTGCCTGTTCCCTGCAGGCTGCATGGGCCAGGCCCTGCCATTGTGGGACTCTGGCCTTGGCAAAGCCTCGCAGTCGCTACATAATGTCACACTACAGAAAGTCAGTATCATCAGTGTTAAATTAGTGATGAATGACTTAAGACAATTTTTGTACCTAAAAAATGGGAGAAAACCCATTTGGGTTGTACGTAGATACTAAGATGCTTCCCTTAATCATTCTTTGGGTTATTCTTTTACTTGTTGGTATGAAGCAATGGTCAAAGTCATGCTGCTTTTCAGTGGGTCTCATTAGGAACCTGTTAAAAGTTAATAGGGGGTTTGGATCGAGACCTTCGATCATAAACCCAAGATTTTTACTTATGGCCTATTTTATCTTGTGCTGTTTCCATAGAGATTCCATCATCCATCAGTAAAAAGTCTGCATCGAGGTCAGTTCATCTGGAACCTGGCAAACGTTCCTCTTCTGGATCAGTACATTTATGCCTTGGGCCAGAACAAATATCGTGAAGTTGTGGAACAAGTCATTGAGCAGTTCAAAGGGAAAGTGATACCCAAGCTAAGCAGTTTTCGAGCCTGTGAGTACTTTATTCTCATTGTAATTATGTTGAACCAAGACACTGCAATTTCTTACAGGCATTTGGGTCTGTGGAGAAGGAAAAACAAAAGTGAAAAATAAGCGTCCTTTATCCTTAGCTGGACATGTGCAGATACTGTGCAAACAGCACAGGATCAGCAGGGAGGAGTATGTTGTCCAGAGGCAAGTTCAGTTCTTGATCTTTCTGATGAGTTTGCTTCCAGTTAAAGTGGTGACTTTCATGCTGTTATATCAGCTTAATGAGAATGTCTCAAGGGCACCTCCTCCTTCCAGAGGGGCCCAAATAACCATTTAATCACATTTTTGGCATTCCACTCACATTGATGTTGATGATGATTTGAGAGTTTGGTAAAGTGAAAACTGCTGCTCTGTGTTTGGAACACGTGTAGTACCAGACCAGAAGAAGCTCTTTTCCCTTCCTCACTTGCTGTCTGGTCACCTGTTAATGGAACAAGGTGCCCAGGAAGCAGTAAGGGCAACAGTTGGTGCTGGAGGAGACCAGTCAGTGTTGTCACAACCTCAGTGTTGTGGCTGAAGTGTTAGTCTGAACCTCTATGTGTCTTTTCAAAGCTGTTCCACTGAGAAATAGGGGGAGGGGGATTAGATTCTGCTGTTTATTAAATATGCTTTCTGTTTCTCCCGTGTTTAGGTATCAATCACGGAGACCTTAATGACCACAACATTCTGGTGGAGCCTAGTTCTGCTTCCCTGGAGCATCCTCCTCCGTACAGAGTGTCGGGCATCCTGGATTTCAGTGACATGAGTTACGGATATTACGTATTCGAAGTGGCCATAGCGATCATGTACATGATGATCGAGAGCTCGGACCCTCTGGCCGTCGGGGGGCACGTCCTGGCGGGCTTCGAGAGCGTCCTGCCGCTCACAGCGCCAGAGCGCGGCGCCCTCTTCCTGCTGGTGAGCGGGAGGTTCGCGCAGTCCCTTGTCATAGCCGCGCACACGGCCCGGCTGTACCCCGACAACGCGGAGTACCTCCTGATCACAGCCAAAACCGGCTGGAGGCACCTCGTGAACATGTTCGAAGTGGGCCAAGAAGCTGTAGAGAAGAC
>NW_009913033.1:0-27323 GCF_000696875.1 Nestor notabilis | reverse complement strand
CGTCCCGCGGCCTCTGGCGGAGCTTCGTCCTCGGTTCCGGGTGCGGGGCGTTGGCGTGGCTTTGCCGGGCCGTGTCCCGCAGGAGAGAGCCGGCGTTGTTTCCCGGGGGAGCCACCCGTTACTCGAGCTCCTTCGCAGTGGAAACAAACGCGTGAGGAAGACGGCGAGGGTCGCAACAGGACGCCGTTTCGAACACGGTTGTTTACGCGAGTCTGACAGCCTAAAACTGACGCTTTGTGAGCACTGACTAATGCAGGACGGAGCTGTAGCTGATACACTGAATGGGTAATAGTAAACCGTCCTTTACATTGTAGATTATCCAGCTTAAGTTAGTGTGGAAATTCCCTTCTGAAAAGAGTGGGGTGTTTTTACAAAACTGACGGGCAGGTTTCAGTGATACCCGTGTAAGTCGCTCGCAGTGATCTGTTTCTCATCCGCGTGAACATGCTGCCGTGCTTCTGGGTCTCGTGTCCTTGCTGGCAGTTGCAAGCTGCCAAGCTCCACTCTGCAGCACTTGAAAACTTTTCGGTCGGTTGGAATTGGCTGAGGAGGTTCTTCTCGTGGAGACTGGCATAGCTGTGTTGATACTTGAAGCCCTGTTTCGGTGCGTGCTCCTCGTCGTGCTCAGTGCTTTTTTCATCAGGGTGTTAACATAGAATCATATTTGTTGACTGAAGATGAGAATGATTCTGTGGAATAGCCCTGCTGGGGAGAACACAGAATACTGCATTGAGCATTATGAAGTAAAGCAATGTTTGATTGTTAAGGGAATTTGTTTTCCTGTCCTGCCACTTGCTAGAGCTCCACATGGCTGCTTCTCAGCATCAGAGATGACTTGTGTTTACTTGGGACTCTTTTAAACAGGGAGTGTGTTTCCCTTTCTGCTTCTGTCCTCGATTGTTGCCTCTCCAAAATACTTCCAGTTCTGTTCCTTTTCTATATACACGTGAGGTCCCTGTCTGTAGGAGAAATGTACAGAGAGAGAATGAACGGTGAACAAAGCTGACAGCCAGTTTTGTTAAAGCAGAAATTAAAACCTTATTTTTAATTCCCTCTCTTCCATCCTGTTTCATATTTCTGTGGTCAGGTGAGTGAACTGACTGGCAGTAGCACATAGAGGTGGATTAATGAACATTTTGTAGTTCAGATTATATCAAATATGAGAAAACCCGTATTTCTGAGACTCTTGAGCAAGTTACTGTTAATGCTTATGTGTAAAAGACATTGTTAATGACACGAGTGAGATCTATGATTATTCTACTATAAATGCAAAACTGCTGGGGGAGGGGAGAATGTAGAGCACAGCTTTGAAAGGAATATGCCTGCATTCCTCTGCCAAAGCAGTTAATTTTGGCTTTTGTATTTGTATATGTGGGGAAAAATCCTAAAACATTCTACTGTTTTCTGAAGATTTGGTCCAAAGGGAAAAAATCGTACTTTTAAGAAGGCAACTTTAGCGCTGCTGTGTTTGCAGGTGTCAGTGTGGTCTCAGTTGTTTGCTGCTAGTGGCTTCTTTATGAGCATGTTGGGTCTCGTGTGGAGAAGCGCCCTTCCTCTCAAAATGAAGAGGCTGGAGGAATGGTTGTTTCCATGGGCTTTTTCAGCAACTTCTGCGCTAGGAGGTTTAGCTGCTTCGGCGATTGTTAGATTTCACCAGTGTTTCTGACTTGATAAAACTTACATTATAGTCATGGATATGTCTGAACAAAACTGCCAGCTTCTTTTCTTCCCCTGTGGAACTAGTATAAACTACGCTTTTCAAAGAACTGTGTTCTGCAGCTATGCTACGACTTAGACTAGGCTATGGTAAGGGTTCTCTTTGTAGTTACTTGTAGGTGTAAGAGTTTCAGACAGGCTTGGGAGGTGTTCGCTACCTATCTGTCTACTGAATACTCTCTACTCTTGGATTTTTTGGCATAAGGCTATGAATAGTCTTACCACTCATGGGTAAATCTCTAACCAAAGCAGGCTGCAGGAATAGGAAATAGTAAAAAAAAAATACAGATGCTGAGAAAGTGCTCAAAGGTGAAGAAATGGAATCAGCTTAAGAGGAGCAATTTTACATGCATTCATACTTCTACCATAGGAAGTGCTGGTAGCTAGTGGAAAGAGAATAATCTGGATGTAACAGTGATGTTCAGCTAAACAATGAATCTACAGCGGGGTAGGTTAGGCAAGTTATTCTTTGGGTTATTGGTCTGTTACTTCCGGTGCTAGAAGAAATGTCTGTTTCATATAGCTCTTGAAACTCTGCAAGTAGGTTGCTGTAGCTGGACGTTGTAGGACACCTTGCAGACCTGAGCTCATCTCATTTCCCTAAAGTAGATCAGCTGGGAGGCAGCGTTGCCGGAAACACTTGGAAAAGGGATGCTGACTACTGAAGTACTTGCAGGAATTCTGGTGCAGAAAGCATGAAACCAGGGGCATAATCACTAGGTTAGAATGAAAAAAGTAATAAACTGGCAAAGTAGTAAAAATAGGTTTGAGCTCTGAAGATGTGAAATATTTTAGTATTTCCTGGTTTTTAACAGTAAACTTGTTTGGGTTTTGTTTGGCTAGAACAGCTGTGTGGATTGCTGTAGAACTAGCACATTTATGGCAACAGGAAAGATGCAAATAAGAAATTACTTTTTAGTATAGACAGGTAAAAACTTACTTCAGAAAACACTATGTTTGAGACAGAAAATCTTTCTCTGAGTTCCTCCTAGTGGAGCTTCCTAAAGAACTGGTACGAAACCAGGGAATTACTGTTTCTGCTGTTTCAAATGGGAAGACTTTGCAAGTGACTAAGTTAGATGATGTATATGTAATACAGAAGCAAAAGGGGAAGGAGCTGATTTTTCTCCCTCCCCACTTCCCTTTCTGGCATCTTATTTGCAGGTAAGCTTGTAGAAAGTTACTGAGGTCTAACTGAAGTGTCTGAAAGGGCTGAACACGAAGTGCACCAAGTTTGCTCTTTGCTCTAGAACCTTATTTTTCACACCCAATGGATTCTACTTGACTGCACTGTACAAAACAGCTGCCTTGTTTTGTGACTAAATGTTGAAGTTGAGACTAGCTTTCTGGCTTAGAAGATAAGCTGTAAATACGTCACCTGGCAAATACTCTATAATTCATTATGGTGAAAAATTGCAAGGATTAACTTGCTTAGCACATTTTTCTGAAAAGAAAGTATTAAACTTTATGTTCAGTTCTTTAGTAATCCTGCAGGAATTCAATGTACAGCTCTTGCCTGTGCTGTCCCACCTTTTTATACCCCATCTACTGCCACCTCTGTGTAGCTGCTTCTCTGCTGTTCACCCAAAGCAGTTCTCTTTGCTTCCTAGAATCGCCAGCAAGAAGCTTAGTATAGGTAGTCCTTTTGCGTTTGTTAACATGAGCCCCCATCCATGCGGTGCAACAGTTCTTGATACTGGTGTGTTTCATGAGATAACTTGATGGTGTAGAGTGTGATCTAGCATATTGCAGTTGCAGATGGCTTTTGTTTTCTGGTGAGCTGGCCTAGATCTGTTTTTGTGAAATGAATTCTCAATGGCTTGTTTACACATGCAGCTATTTGGGCTATAGGCTGACTTTAGGTTCTTAGAGATTTTTGTGGTTTCCTGTTTCTGATCTGTTTTGAGGCTCGGGGGTGGGGTGGGGTGGGGGGTGTTGTGTGTTTGTGGGGGTGTGGGGTGATGGAAGGAGGCCTTGCGTAGTCTCTGCCCCTGAAGGTGCTTGGAACTTGAGTGCTTTGCGTAGCAGTAGCGGAGGTTAGAGGACACTGGCTGATATGAAGGTTCTTAGGAAACCTTTCTTTAGCTTTAACTCCTGCCTGAACTTGGAATTAGAATCCTGGAAATTAGTGACAGAAAATACCACCATATGTGTGAGGCTGTTAGTTTAGAAAAAGGTATTTGCATTAACTGAAATTTTGGATCAACGCTGCTCTGTACGTGAGAAATTTATTTCCGCAGGAACAAGATCAGCCTTGTGGATAAAATACCTTTATTCTCTAAATGGAGAGTCCGAACAGTTTAACAGCGTAGAGGTGTTCTCTGTGCTTCCAAATCCTTGAGCCTGTTGATTATATTTTTTTTCTGATACAACTCGAATCTGATTTCCCCATTACTCACAGATGGACTGTTAGAGATTTACTGCAGAAAGTAAGGTGGTCAGTTTAGTTGTGAGGGAGGTAATGTCAGAGCTGAGCTTTGTTTCTGGTGTTTTGAGATCATGAACAGTATACTGTGTCTTCCCAAACTTTAAACCACTTCTTTGTATACCATGAATTTTGTGAGGATCTATGTCCAGAAAGCTTAAGAAGAAAAATGAATTCATTTTGATGCTTCTTCAAAGTTAATACTTTTGGTTATGTTTTGAAGACAGGACTAGCATGTTCCAAAATTGATTTCAAATATGAGGCAAACAACTGCCAACTAGGTACTAGAGTCTGTTCTAACAACCTGCTTGTGCCTTGCAGTAACACAAAGAAAAGTCCCTGAAAAAAACAGTTCTGTAGTCAAGTTCTCAAAGGTATTAGAGCATGGCAATATGTCAGGCTTAGCCAGGGCTTTATATATATTTCCTCTGAAATAGTAACTGTATCTTATGATGATTTATTACAAGTATTTTCAACATTTCCTTCATATTACTGTATTTTTTTTTTTCTCTAGATCGTGTTAGGGCTGTTAATATATCAAGCAGGCTACATCAACTGGAAATCTTTCCCTGCTCCCGTTTCCTACTATTGCAAAGGTCCCAGCCAGTTTAGGTACAATAGTATCTTTGAAGAACTATCTGCTCCAAGCTTTCCACTTCCATTGACCAGAACATTATTTTCAAAGAAGTTGTCTAATCTTTTAAATGATGGTCATTTCTATCAAAATAATTAAGGGGTTATTTTTTGCTTTACAGTGAATGCAAAACCTTCCATCATTGGAGAGGTTTCAAATTATGGTGTGCCTGAAGGCGAGCATAGCTGCCGTGGCGGGTCAGAGCCTAGGCTTCTCTCATCAGCTGCATGGCACTCTGTTAAAACAACAGAAATCCTCCTTTTGTACAATTGAACACACTTGAAATTGCATGCTTGATTCATAAAATGGTCTCTTAAGCAACAGATTTTTTTCATGTGGCAACTTCTGAGATCAAAAAAAATTCACTCCAGATAAATGTGTGACTTTGGATTCTTCTGCAAAACAAAGTCGTGTTAAAATAGCTTTTATAATTGAAATGCTAGATTTCAGTCTGTTCTTTGAAACGTAGTAATCATTAACCATTTATGAACCTGAATCAAAGTATAGATTTTGATGAATTGTTTGGCTTCAGGCTCTTTTGCTGACTGTAATGGTCAGTTTCTTCAAGATGTGGAGTTGGTGGGCAGTTTACTGGGTTATGAGCTAGAGCTTAAGTTCTCTACAGTAATCTTTGCCTACCACTTGATGAGGTTTGAAGGAGTGCTGGTGCAGCTCTGCACTACAGAAACATGAATGGCTGTGCTACAGAAGATGAATGTTTTATGTTCATGATTTATTTTTTTTAAACATTACAAATAACTGCTACTTGGAGAGCAGGGTTTGTTTACTGCAGTTTGAAGAAAATGGCTTACTATGATCTTCAAAGGACTTCTCTGTAGAAGAGAACATCCTGTTGTCCCAGGAAAATATCTTCAGCATCTTTGTAACCTAGTACAGTTTCTTAATAAATGCCTCACCTGGTTCTTTGGAGTGGAGTGTTTGCTCTTAGAGATGCCTGTTGGTTTTATTGGTTAGGATTTTTGTGCAAGACATTTGAATTACCTGCCTCAAAAATTGAACAAGTTCCATCATTTCGATTTAAATTTTACTTCTTGTGATATGTTGAAGGTTAATCAGCTTGTTCACTGCTTTGTGTAGGACCTAAACCCAGATTTTTTAAAATGCCTTAAGATCACCCTTTTTGCTCAGATTCTCTTTTACTGGGCGGGGTTTATGCTACGTTTTGCACTCTTTGCTGCACAGAGATAAGTCATTGAAGTATGACTTAATATTTTCATCCCAGATAAGGCTAGATATTTACCAACTTAGAATTCAGTTACTCTCTCTCTATATATGTTTAATATATTGCTTATTTTCAATAAATGAATGCTGAGTGTGGTTCTTTAAAGCCTTTGGCATCCTTTTCTTCAGATTTCAGAATCTGAAAGCATACTTTCGGGTCTGTTTTTCCTCCTGTTCCAGTCTAGTTGCACTCCGTCTTGAGCGGGGAAGATGCGTGATCTTCATCAAGCTGAAAGGGCGCATGGAACACGTGGTTGTAAATATCTCCCAGTTACACTGGGGCTTGGGCTTGTGGGCTTGGTTTTTGGTTGCTTTTTTTATACGGCTGTATGTATTTGAGTGCCAAAGTTAACTGTTGGGTGTGTGAACAGTTTACTACCTTGTAGTGCATTCAGAAGTACTGTTGACACTTGCTTTAATCTGTGTTTTGTCCCGTCCATTACATGCTTGATTTTATGTTGTAATGTTGGACAATGACAGCATCCAGAGACACCTTTTCATCCACGTGAATGGATTTTCTCTTTCGGCAAATATTTTAATTTCTTAAAGGTAATAATGTTGACAAATAGGTGTATTAATACTTTAAATTATCTGTCAAACTTCTAAGTGTATATAAATGGAAACTGGCATTCAGTGGAGTTCATGAATTATTCAGTATGTTGTTTCTCTCTCTACACACACATGCATGCAATTGGTTAATAGAAAGAGGATGCAGTTGGTCACTTAGAAAGTCTGACAGCCCATTTTTTTTTAGACAGAAATCCAGAGCATAAATAGACATGAACATCTGAAGTATGAGAACTGATGTTTACTGCAGTTTCTGAAAGCACACCATCTGTTGGTATTCTGGATTGCCTTCATTCATGGCAGTCACTCTGGTGTAGCAGAGTTTATGAAACTCTGAATATTGGTAGGGATCACATAATCATGGTGCTTCCTGCAAAGCACTCCTGGATGGGATTGGTACATAAGTGAAAGTGCCACCTATGCTTCCTGTGCTCTCTGCGCTGGAAGATGAGGCTTTGGGTTGGATATTGTTATTCTGAATCAGTGTTTCTTTGTATCTTAACATTTCCTGTAGCTGAACTACCTTGGTTTTGCCTGCATTCTCTTTTTAGACACTATGAGGAACAGTTTGAGGACATGTGTTCAGGCCCATCTTAGTACCTGACCTGATGAGTTGCTTGCTTTCTTTTGGAATATGCTGGACCTTCCAGGGTGTGTTGCACTCTAGCCTTTGAAGTGGAGACTGTCAGGAATAGGTATTGGAGAACCTGGAGAAGGTCAACGTTTTCACTGTGGCATATGTGGAAGGAGGAGGCCATGGGAAAGCTAAGCATAATATCTGTTAATTGCCTCTTCTTACCCTTTTTTTCAGATACAAGGTGTGTGCCATATGCAGTTGCTGCATTTTTGTCACCTCTCTGAAACACCAATGTGTCATGAAAAGAATATATTAAATATAACTGCCTAGCTGTTCATTTTTATCCTTTGCATTTTGCAGATATATCCTTAGGAGACCCCAGGTTGTCAATGTTTAAATTGTAAACAATACAAATTAAATTTCAATTTCAGAATTTGTGGCTTGTGTGACAATATCAAAATACTTTACAAAACCTCTCGGGCCAAGCATCTCAAAGTTAAACTGTCTTCATCAGAATCTCAGTATTGATAAGTAGTAGCTTTATCTGTAAAACTATGAAACACCTTTGCAGTGAAAACAATTACCTTCTTTCCATGTGAAGTAAAGGCCTTTATTCTTCTTTAATTGCAGAGATAAATAGATGGATTCCATGTTTTTGCTTGAAGGTAGGTGTATTAAGTTGGACATTGAATCATAGATTTTTTTGGGAAATCTTCCTGTTTCTGTATCAAAAGGCTATGTTTGACAGAGACATAGAAACTGTGGTTGGCTATTGTGACAGCGGGGAGGGTATCATACCGTATTATATAGTACCTGGTTTGAAAGCCTCTCAAATTCCATTTGCAAGTGAAAAGATTAATTCACAGATAGCCTAGAATGCTGCTGTGTTGCTTTCTGAATCATCTACTTCCTTAAGCAGACTTTGCTGTTTGTATTGGTTTATCTTCATGATAGTCTGCGAGCTTCTTACCATAATTCAGTCGAACAATTGTGACAGTCACCACTCTGTGATTCTTACATGCAGCAGGAGTTGGATTGAATTGCAGGTGATCCTAATTTTTAGAGCTCTGTATTTTCTAATGCCACAGAGCCAAAGCAGTTGGATTATTTAATAAGTAGAGATTTCAGAAGCTTACCCTAGCCAGGGCATTAGATGTTTTTTCCAGGAGTTCAGTGTCTTGATTTTTCTCCTGAAACTGGTTTGTTTGGTTTTCTATTTGATGTTTGCACAGTACCAGTGGCAGTGCGACTTTGCTTCTCCTAGTTGATGCTTTCTAGTTCTGTATATCCAGGTATGGACTAGCTTAAGTCCTTGTCCACTTGTTTCCCACCATTATGTCTAAGTTCTTGGGCCACATTTTAATTTGTAGTAATGTTTTTGGCAGAAACAAAAGTGAGGTCTCGCTGTTTGTCTGTAGATTGCTTTAGTTAAGAGGTGAATTTTTTGACGAATGGTATGAGTGTTTGGTTTTGTTGTTGGTTTTTTTCCCCCCTCCCTCAGTCTTTAAATTTATGCAGTTACTCTTGTTCTTTCAACCTTTTTGATGTGAGAGTCAACTCAGGTGTGAACTGAAAAGACCCTTGTTTGGGGATGACTGTTAATTAAAAGTTGTTTAAGAATGTAACCAATGTTACTCAGAGTATGTCCTATACTCACTTTCCTCAACAGTATTCCATAGTTCAGACATTATATATTGCCAAGTCAAATGCTTTATATAGATGTCTGTCTGCATTATTTTATTTAGTAGACCTGTAATCCAGTTTTCCATTAAAAACATTCATGAGAAGCTTGTGCTAATGTTCTAGCTTATGGGGTCTCAGCAGCATTGTTTATAATCAAAACAAATGTACCAGTTGAGATGCAGAGCTCCTGTTGCTTTGTGTAAATAATACTTGCAGTTAGCAAGATCTGCTTCCAAAAAATACTGGCCTTGTAGGTAAGTGGATGGAAGAGGTTTTCTCACCTTGTCTGCCCCATGTCTTAATGCAGAGTCAGTAATGGCAGTTAGACTCAGTGCTATCAGATGAGTGATAGGTTAGGACCCTATTCACACTGACTTTCTTTGTAACAGAAATGTGATCTTGCTAGTAGAGTTTCAGTAGTAGCAAAGATACTCAGTCATCTTCAGAGTTCAGTGTCATGTCAGTCAGGGTAGAAGACACTGGAAGCTTCAGAAGGCCCAATCTGTACAAGTGTTTTTTGCTGCTGTTGATAGAGCTGCATCAGCAGAGCAGCATTGCAGATTGTGCAGTGGGAAAAAGCTAGTAGAGGTGCAGTTGTGGCTGTACTTGCTTCAGAGCAATGTGATACTTATTTGATACTTACTGTGTGCTTAGATCCATGAAAAGGTGTAGTGGTAGTGCTTATGTCAAAGTGCTGAATTGCAAAAAAGATTCCAAAGCTGTAGCTCCTTTTAGATAGCTGGAGCTTTACCTGTGACTGGCCTTTCATGCAAAGGGGGGCGAGAAAAGTATGAAAGGAAAAACGTAGTGGTATCTAGTGGGCTTCTTGCATTGATTCAAGTTTCCTTAAGGTTTATTTGTACTGTTTGCAGGTGAGAGGGGAAAAGAACAATATAAGGACTCGCTTCACATGGCATGTAAATAAAAGGAAGCCTCTTTCTAGTGATTTAGTGAAAATAAGTTAATGAAGGTTTTTGTATGTCTGTTGATCTATAATTCCACTTCAGCAGATCTGTTATTCTCTTTCTTCCTAGGTTTTCAAACTCACAGTGTGTTGCACTAAGAAAGAAACAATTTCTATATGGGTGCAAATTAGGAACAGTACCTTTAAGTACCTGGGGAAGTAGACGGTGTTAGAGGCTAGTTTTAAAAAGTAGAGATATAAGAATTAGATCAGTGTTTATCAGGGTGGCCAGCAGTGATCCATGACACACAGTAGGTAAGTCTTGTGACTATGTGAGTACCCATGTTTTCACTGGCGTGCTGACTGAGCAGTGTTGATAACTGCAGGAAGGAGCATCCTCAGGCTTCTGGGAGCTGCAGGCCGAGTTTGGAACATTTTTAAATTCTGCAGTGGTTGACTCCATGTCTGGATCTGTCTGAGTCAGAATGTTCGGTCTCGGTTTTGCACAGGAGTGGCTGTACAAGGTTACACCGGAAGAGCTAGCCTGTCCTCTGGCATATATGAAGACATGTATGTAGAAATGTGTATAGTCTCTGCAGACCTGTTTCTTGGGGTCTTTGAAAGTAAAACTGAGAAGATAAATACAGGACATAAGCTACTGAACAAGAATGGGGAGTGTGGAAAGAGGAGTGTAGGAGTGAGCTTTTCTGTAAATGTTCCGGTGCAACATACGGTGTTATATACAACAGAGCTGCACAGCTCTGTCATTTCTTAGGTCACTGATACCTCAAATCTGTTACATCTGCCTCTGTCCTTGTTCTTAATCTTAACTTTCCTTTGTACTTGCTGTTTTCTGGGCTACATCTGGTTCTTCGTTTTGGAATTGAGATGTCTTTATGTGACCCTACATATAATTTACGTAGTGTAATCTCCCCTGTTTTAAAAGGTCATGGACCAGAGCATTCTTCAAAAGAAGTATTAGATACTGCTGGTTATTAAACAGTGCAGCTGATCTGCCTTTTGTATGTTCTCTCTTTTCTTCCTGTCCTTCCCCAATTTGTATGAGAGAAATACTATTGGAGAAAGTGAGATTCCAAGTAAAAATGGAGTAAAATATTCTTTGTCTCCATTACAGTTTTCATGCTTTACTTATTTCCTTGGCTCTCTAAACTGATGTTACTTGTGACTACAGGCGTTCATTGCTTAAGGAGACAGTTCTTTTGCTTTCAGAAAAACTACTTACTAAGATTGGATGGATTGCTCTGCCTGTAAGCAGGAAATAAAGTTTAAAGATCATGTTGTTTGTAGGAGAATATCCAATGAAACTTGGTTCCTTGGTGGTAGGGAGCTTTTTGGTTTTTTGAGCTTGGGGAAGGAATCGTTTTTGAATTAAAGTGTTCAGATGTTTGACTTATGGCTCTATGTTTGTATGTGCACAGCATGACCCGAAGAGAGTTGTGTAACAAATTGAGAGCTGCCATTCCTGAAATAAACACTAACATTCCCTCCTAAATACATTTTGATGATAACCCTTTCAAACAGGACTTCACATGATGCGTGTATGGAAATAAAGTGCAACTCTGTGTGGTAATTATTTGAGGGTATAGGAATAACAGTTTAATTTCTCTTTTCAGTATGATGCTGTTCCAATCCAGTCTAGCGTGGTGTTATGCTCCTGTTCATCCCCATCAATGGTGAGGAACCAAGCAGATTCCAGCGCTCCATCTGTCATTTCCACCTGTGGCAGCAGACAGGGATCTAACATGGAGGGCACTGCAGCTGAATCGAGATCCAGTTCAAATTCCTTGCAGCAACATACAGGACAGCAGCCTCCACAGCCTCGAAAGAAACGACCCGATGACTTCAAATTTGGGAAAATTCTGGGTGAAGGATCTTTTTCAACGGTAACGTTACTTTTTATAAGTGCCAAATCTCTTTTTTGAAAATGAGCTTTAATATGCGTTCCTCAAAAAGCTTTTCTCTTTAAGAATGTAGAACTGCTTGCCTGAAACTTCATCCCTTGCTTCTACTAGTTGGGAATCTACATTCCCTTTAAAACGTTTTCCTAAAAAGCTGTAAATGGTTGAAAGCTCTGTCTCATTTCCTACTTTTGATCTTTTAGGTAAAATTCAATCTCTCAATATTTGCCATTTATATTAAGGAAAAGTACTGTGACAGCTAGATTTTTATAAATATCCTTCAGTGCACTTGTTGCTTTTTTTCCCCCTTTAAGAAGCTTTGGCAATTTACTGTGGCTTGTGTTACAGTCTTCAGAATTCTGGGGGGAAAAAGAAGAGCAAATTGATGTTTACCCAGTTGGATTTTTTGCCTTCTAGCAAAAAAAAAATGTTGTTGTGCTGAGCTGAATATCTGCAGGTGTCTTGCTGAAGCCAGCATAATATGAAATATGCTTAAATATTATGCTGCTTGCAGTTGTGATAACTTATTTTGGACAATCGATGTTCTAAATACCTACTGAATGATCAAAATCCACGTTAGTGTGTCTTTAATGAAAGCCGTTAGTGTGTGTCTTTAATGAAAGCTTACAATACATTCTCTTTCCTCTGGCGACAGGTTGTCTTGGCTCGAGAATTGTCAAGTTCTAGGGAATATGCCAGTAAGTACTGACTCCTTCAACATAAACTGTTTGCAAATACAGTCTTAAAGTAGTGCTGTTACAACACACCTGTTCAAAGGACAGAATTAGTGGGTTTATGACAATTCTATCTAACAAAAGCATGAAGCAGACCAGGCGGGTGACTGGGGTGGCTCCGTGGGGCCGCAGCTCCTGACTGCACTCTGTCTTCTTTTCATGAAGTTAAAATCCTAGAAAAGCGTCATATCATAAAAGAAAACAAGGTGCCATATGTGACACGGGAGAGAGACGTAATGTCCCGCCTGGACCACCCTTTTTTTGTGAAACTCTACTTCACCTTTCAGGACGATGAAAAGCTGTGTATCCTTTGGATTTTCAGACTTGCTGTGACGCTTTCTTCAAAGAAACAATCCCCACTTTGGGTTTCTTTGAGACTTTGTCTAACAGGAATGATGAAAATAACTCCAGGTATTTAAAATAGGCTCCTGTTTACGATACCGTTTTTGCAGTCATGCTTGTAATAGAGATCAAGCAAATGGTTTGAGTGTGCCCCCCCCCGGAGCAGCTTGCGGGATAGGGGAGATGAATAAAACAATAAAAAGCATAGATGGGTCTATTGCTGGGGTCAGTAAGTTGTGTTTTGCACAGAGGCTGCTAGCAGTTCTAATAGGCCCTGTATCTGTGCATGCATATAGCCATGCACTAATAGAACTTACGCTGTCTTTTGTAATGCAAACATTTGCTCTGGAACTTTCCAGATGATGGGGCAGTTTTAAACTTGGGTTGAATGTTTGTTATGACTCAAATAGCTCTCTTTGAGGGCAATTATATACACAGTTTAAATGAATTATTCAGGTCACTGTCTGGAAAAACTACAGAATTAACCATTTATGCAATAGTCTTCTCCATGCTAAGGACCTGGGACTCAGGTCCTAGGTTGTTAATATATCCAAGAAATTGTTCTGGGTTGCTGCCATTTAAAGTTTCAGATGTACCAACTTCTCTTCTTCCCCATTGTTCATGTATGTTTACTATTGTTCTTGTCATTGGAATGAGGTGTGAGGACTTTTATTTTGGATGGTTTAGTGATAGACCTTAACTAACTTATACTCAGATTTTGGGCTTAGCTATGCCAAAAACGGAGAGCTGCTGAAGTATATACGCAAAATTGGCTCGTTTGACGAGACCTGCACCAGGTTCTATACTGCTGAAATTGTATCAGCTCTGGAGTATTTACATGGGAAAGGAATAATTCACAGGTAATGACAAAGTTGAAACCAGTATGCATTTGATGATGCACAAGGTGTTTTTCCTGGAAGCGTTCTTTGTGAAGTCTAAAGCAAATATAGATTTTGTGGAAAGCTAATGAGAGACTAGTAGCATTTCATTAGCATTAGTATTGTTGGTAACATTGGGAGCCAAACAAAGACAACTTGCAGAGGAGAGCCGATCTCTGTTACGAGACCAACTATTCCAGTAGGGAAAAAGTAAGAAGTTTTACTTTTTTGCCTAGAATTAACATTACCAGAAGTTTGTCGTTTTCAAGATTGATCAGTTGGTGTAAACCAGAAGATGACTTTTTGTTTAAGTACGTTTCTTCTTTCTGTGGTGTTACATACCAGAAGTAACTAGAATTCTGCTGGTGTGTGAGTCGGTGTGCGGCGTGTCATCAAGAAAAGGAAAATTAATGTATGTCAGTGAACAGTTTCCAAAAGCTGAACCAGTAACTGGGCAAATGGTAAAATTCAGCAAAGTTTTTACCAAGACCTTCACAGTCGTTCTTGATGTAATTACATTGTCTGGATAAGGTGCATTGTAATTCATGTTTGTTAACCAACTTAAAGCTGTAAATGTGAGAAATCTGAACTGCAGAACTTCTTTTTGGGTAAGAATTCTTTTGCATCTCTAGGTTCCCAAGCAGTTGTTCAGGGAACAGCGGATCCTAATTGGCAAAAAGATGGCTAATTATAATTCTGACAGTAGTATTACTTCTTTCAGTTACATTTAAAAGGACAAAGTATTTTCCTAATACTTTCCTGTGAAATAATTTGGAATAGAATCTAAGGGGGCTGGATGTGGAGAATACCAAAAGCATAGAATTTTCTTCAGGATTAAAAAAGTTCCAGAATTCCCAGTTTCACTTTAATTCTATAGCCCACGTGTTAGGCTGGAGAATGCTAATAAAATTGCTATAGCATGATTGTCAGTATTGCTAAGCCTATATTGGAAATCTTGTCTTAGGAAAGAGCTTCAAGTCTTTCTAAAAAAAAAACCCAAAAAACCAAACCCCACCTTAATGAATGGGCTTTTCACAATCTGTCAGCAGTTTACGTGTTGACAGCTCCAAGTTAGGGGAAAGTTGACACAACAATGTTTATTGAATACCTGCATCATTTATGGAAGCGTTATGTACATAAGTCACTAGACAGTTTTGTACCTTTAATTTGTGTGCTCTTTAAATACAAGAATCTGCCTTTTCCAGGGACCTTAAGCCAGAGAACATCTTGCTAAATGAAGATATGCATATTCAAATAACAGACTTTGGGACAGCAAAAGTATTATCTGCAGACAGCAGACAAGGTATGCCATTATTTACTTCATCCTGTGACACACATAACTGTAGCAAGTGTTACTTTGAAAGTGTACCAGATTGTAACCTTCAAATATTATTGCCTCTTATGTAACAAAATCACTGAGAGATCTTGAAACAGTTTTGGCTGTCACTGCTTAGATTATGTCAGAAGAGGTAGTATTTGGTGTAGTGGTATAGTCAGCTAGATCACCCAGTATAGTGGGAAGTTCAGCTACTTCAGATTACTTTTCAGTTGCAAGACAAGAACACAAACAGGTACTGTGGCTTAACTGAAACAGTTCTCTGCTTATGTGTTTAAGTCCAGTGACTGATTATCAGAGTTGCTCAAATGTAAGAGTTGTAGAATTCATGTGTCACTAGCTGTTGAGTGTTAACCTGTGACTCAGTGATGCTGCATACAGTGCCTGGAAAAAAGCACCAGGCTGAGCTGAATTTGATAAACTTTATTTTTTACTTGAACAAAGTAAGCTTGTGTTGGTAGATTTTATACCTAGCAAAGTGCCCAAATGCCTAGCTTCCTGAACCAAATAGGTATCACTGAGATTGATTTGGCTCTTCCATTTTGTGCATGGGCAGAGAAATGAAATTCCTTTGGGTTCTTTGTAGTATTACACAACTTGCAATAGATAGCCTTAGTCTTGTGGTTTGTTTTGTTGTTGTTGTGGGGTTTTGGTTGGTTGGTTTTCTTTGGTGGTTGGTGTTTTTTTTGTTTTAATTGGGTGGGAAAGGGGGAGGTTGGCTTCTCTATAAGTATGAGTTGGCTTATTTCTTTCCATTTTCTTACCAGCACGGGCAAACTCGTTTGTAGGGACAGCACAGTATGTTTCTCCAGAGCTGCTGACAGAGAAATCTGCCTGCAAAAGGTGAGGACTACTGTATTTCAGAGCTTCACCGACCCAGTGAGGGCACTGTCAGATGGGGGGAAGGGATACATTAAGCAAACTGAGTATTTCAAAGAAACAAGGTGCTCAAGTATAAATATTTTTTAAGAGTTTGAAGTACCTTTTTCTGCACAAGTATTGTTGCTTGTCTGAGTGCAGGTTTCCTCAGTTCATCTGCCTTCCGGAGTTCTACAGACAGGATCAGGTGCTGTCAGGAGAAGGTGGTGTGTAATGTGCAGTTTAATTTCTCTTACCCATAAATAAATAGGAACACCTTTGTCTGTTATCCGGATACTATACTTGCTTTAATTCTGTTTTATATAAGCTTGCTCTAAGATGCTAATCCGTGCTGTAAAACAACAGAATGTTAGATTCTGTCAGTTAAGGGAAAGGCTACAGCTTTCTTTGACTTGTATTTAAATCAGCTAACAGTTCTCTCTGCTAAACTCTGCTTGAGGTTTGCAATGGCTTTATAGCTCATCTTTGTGCCTGGCGTGAGTGATACACATAAGGAATTTCTCTCATTTAAATTAGTTCATGATGGTAACTTCTAGACTGTTGTATATCTATTTTATTACAATGATGGAAGAATAAGCATAGTAATCACTGACAAATCACAGGGAAAAAGATATCTTGTATGAATAACTGTGACAATTTGTGCTGCCGTTTCTTGAAATAATAGAAATACCATTAGACTTCTCACTTTGGCTTCTTGTAAGGATGTTTTGGCTGATGGAAAGACTTATGAGGCTATCATCTCCTTTTAGAAGTTACATAATGCTTCACTTTACAGAAGACTCTTAATTTGAGTGGTTTTGAGTCTTTATTAGTATTTTAGTCTTCCATTTCTAAGCTTTAATCCAATCTATGTAAAGTTTTCCTGGAGGGAAAATGTTAAAAATACTCCTTCAGGCCAACACACTAAAACTTGAGACTTTCCCTCACCCATGTACCATATAGCCTGGCTTTTTGTTTAAGGAAAGCTTTACCTGAAAAAGTTGTAATGTGACACTTTCTCCCTCTCCACCCCCAAAAGAAATACTCTGAGGGAAAGATTTCAGTTCTGAAGGAGCATATATTGCATTGTTGGATGCATCTTTGAATTGTAGTAGTGGATAATAAGTATTCTTTTCCGTCTCATTACATACCCATTGACTGTTTTGGCTGAGCATTCAGTGGTTTTGTAGCTGGTTGTTGTGGGATGGTTGCAGTATACTTGCTTTTAGAGTTTTGTTGCTAGCCTACTCTTCTGTCAGGGATGAAGTGAAACCAGTGTGGAGATGGTGGCAGTTTGTCTCGTGTGCTCGTGCCATGTTCTAACTAGCAGAAGCTGAAGAACTTTTTTAAGACTGCAGTCTAAAGACTTCCTATAGGAAAGCATAATATGTGTTTTTTCCTCTTTCATTTGAAGCTCTGACCTCTGGGCTCTGGGATGTATAATATATCAGCTGGTAGCTGGATTGCCTCCATTTAGAGCTGGGTAAGAGATTTAAACTATTTCTTTACACATGGATCATAAATACATTGATTTGGGTTTGGTTTTACCTTGCTGCCAGTTCTGAAGTACAGCTTTTCCCAGTGCAGTGTTGGTGTTAATGTCACGCCTGCTTCTATTTGTCCTTTTTGATGTCATGAAGATGCTTAGACAGCTGTAACTAGAGTTCCTGAGAGAGATTCCTTAATTTATTCTAGGGTTTCACATGTAATTTATACCATAAAGGTAACTATGCCTACATGGAGAGGGTACGAAGCACCTCTACATTGAGTCCTTTGAACTGTTCTTTGTTGTTATTCAAGTATCTGGTGTTTACAGGATCATAGATACTTGGAAGACTGCACTCCTTTACGCTAGAGACATTTGTGGGAATGTGACTTAACTTGTAGATCTCCTGTTCAATATATGTCCAGGTTATGCGCTGTTAAGGTGAAAGAACCATGGAGAACTAATAACAAGAGCTAATATTTTTCTCTTTTGCAGAAATGAGTATCTTATATTCCAGAAGATAATAAAGTTGGAATATGACTTTCCAGAAAAATTTTTTCCCAAGGCAAAAGACCTTGTTGAAAAGCTATTGGTAAATATTTGCTGCTGTTAAATTATTTGATTACATTGGAATGTAATCAGCTTATGTAATTCTCTTTTCCTAAAGTTTTATGCACTCTATTGCAAACCCTGTAATAAGAAAGAGTGTGAGCATTATTGACTGCGTAGGGGAGTGTCTGGAAAATCAGCATCCATTGCTGAACAGCACTTAGTTATTTTAAGTCTGAATTCTAAAGTGTGGATAAGGAATGCCTCTCAGTGAAATGCACGTAAATGGTTCTAAATACATAAATAACACAGAGAAGTTAAAACTCAAATGCATAGATAGTTCTCAGATTAATTGTTGTTGAGTTGTATGATGAGTTTTCTGTACATTAAAGGGAGATATATTCATTACAATGTAAACCTACTTATCTTGCAATTTATTATGCGCTTGCCTTGCACTTAATGCATGTCTCAGTAGTATGAGCCAAAGAGTTACTCTGCATGGGTATGTTTGACAGGTAGGAAGAAAAAAAGAGTTCTATCTCATTAGTGAGATATAACCATAATGCTGAAATGAATATGCAGAGAACATTCTGGGTGGTATAAGCTTTTTGGAGCTCAGTAGTCTACTGTATGAGCATGGTGTAGGAGGAAACTCTTAATGTCTCTGGATGATGATGAGTGCAACCATTGTAAAGGATCTAGGAGCATGTTCCTCTGTCCAGACCAGCTCTATGACCAAGACAGTGCATGCTGAAGGGTAAGGTCCAGGTTGCATCAATATGCTGAGAAGTGTGCAGTTTTAAAGTGCTTGAGAAGTTCATCTTTGACACCAACTATAGCTCCCATAGCTGCTTGCATCACTGGAATGTGATGCTGGGCTATACTTAAATGAGCTGTGCTCCATCAGGACTTAATGAAGAAACAAAGCCAAAAAATTGTGTGAACCCGAAGAGGTGCTCCTTTCTTTAGATCTGTGAGCTGGTCTAATACAAAATGTTTCTACAAGGCATACTGATAAATAACATCTTGCATTTTAAGCAGTCTCCTTATGTTCTAGTGTTGTATGCTTCTGACCAACTGGTTTTAATTTTTTGCATGCTGCTGTGCAAGTGCGAATGGTGCTCACCCCTTCCTTGTTGTTGTTTTAACTTACAAGTGTAATTTGCTCAGGTTCTAGATGCCACCAGCAGGTTAGGTTGTGAAGAAATGGGAGGATATGGACCTCTTAAGGCTCATCCCTTCTTTGAAACCATTGTGTGGGAGGACCTACATCTTCAGACACCCCCAAAACTTACAGCGTATTTACCTGCTATGTCAGAGGATGATGAAGACTGTTACGGAAATGTATGTTTGCCTACTGCTCTATTCAGCTCTGATGCTGGCTGAGACTTTAAGTAAAGCAAAATTATTGCATATGAAATATTTTATTGAAACTACTTATATTTTAATGGAAACTCAGTTATTAATAATCTAATATAAAATTGATGGTTACAATTTGATTTCTTCCCCCCTACCCCTGGTGAAGTTAGTGTTTGAAAAAAATACTGCTTGACTTGCTCTTGACAAGCATACTTCTTCCTTCTTTGGATAAGTTGATCTTGTTCATCTATAGAGAGCAGGCTGTCTTTTTGCCCATGAAAAACAGAAGCATGCTTAAATTGCAAGGTACAGTTTAGTGCAAAATAAGCTTTTTAATCAAAGGAATTACTTCATTTTGTTTCCTCCTTTAGTATGACAATCTCCTGAGTCAGTTTGGTTGCATGCAAGTTTCTGGTTCTGCCTCTTCCCATTCACTGTCTGTCCCAGAGACAAGTACACCACAGACGTCAGGAGGAAATATTGAACAGTACATTCATGATCTTGACAACAATTCCTTTGAGCTGGACTTACAGTTTTCTGAAGATGAAAAGAGGTTACTTCTAGCAAAACAAGCTGGTGGAAATCCTTGGTAAGATCTTGGAATACGACTCGTCTGTTACTTGCAGAGCAGTAAGGAGTCCATCTTAATGCCTTCAAGCAAACAATTAGCAACTATGTTTTTGTTGAATTCTATTTGTAAAGCAACAGCAGCAAAAACCTGATGTTATGTTTCTAAAATTTACAAGGTCTAGAAGGTGTTGTGGAGTATGTTTGTAGGATAGGCAAGAAACGGTGCTGTGCCAGAGAAGTCTTCCCTCTGCAGAGACCTAGAACTAGAAAAGGTTCTTTCTTTCTTAACATTGCCATAAGTGGTTTATTTTTAATGATATTCTGTTGAGACCTCAGCAAAATACCTCCATATCATGTAATTATTAGTGTTTCTCTTCACTTTTGAGAGGAGTTTCATTTGTGATCATTTGTGTTTTCCCCCTGCCACCCCACAGCAGATTTTAGAAAAAACTCTCTGGGTTGGAATGAGGAAGAGTCCAAAACTCTTCTAGTAAAGTTGTTCAGGACTCCTTGCTGGAAAAGGAGACGATAGGGAGAGGCATGGAAAATTGCTTGATGAGAATAATAATAAACAAAGCTGCTTCTGTGGCAGAATTATTTCTGGAGCAATAGGCTTTTTCCTTTTTCTTTTTTTTTAGGCATCAGTTTGTAGAAAATAACTTAATCCTAAAAATGGGTCCAGTGGACAAAAGAAAGGTAAGGGCTTCTCTTAATTTCCTGTAACAAGATTCAGCTGTCGCATATTTGCACAGTTGCACATAGATAAGGAACCTGTTTCAGAGCTTCCTTGTTTAACTTATTTGAAGTATCAAATTGTTTTGTTTGTGTTTTAAATCTAGTATTGTGAATAGATTGTGTTTTCTTAATTTAGGGGTGTGCTCTTGATTTTTGGAAAAGGCTAAAAGTGTGCTATTGATACTTTCATTTTGAGACTGTAGTGAAGGAGTTTTTGTCCTCCCTTCCCAGTCTGATACAGTCCATAAGCACTTTGTCTCAATACATGTCTGCATGTGGATCGAGCCACAGTTATCAGAAAATAAAATGCAAGCCCATATTGGCCTTAACTGTGGTATTTTTCCTGGATATGACTAGTGCCTGTATCCTGAGAGACGCAGAGGTGATGTTAGGAAAACTTCTAAGTATTAAGTTTAACGTGGGACAGATGAACAGCTACAGTCTGCATCAGCTTTACAGGACTGTAGGTTGTCTTTCATCTAAGCTACCACCTGCTTGTTCCTACTATTTTCCACAAAATCATGAGCATCGATTTCTGTGCTGGAATCTTTGACAAATAGCTTTTGCTTCACTCTGTACAGCTAGTTGTTTTATGTTAGAACTTGAAGATGCTTGCTGAAAGTAGTACTTACGTTTTGCCGTGTGGCAGGGATGCACTGCAAGCAGGAATGCACTGCAAGCCCTAGAAAACGAGTGAGGTCAAATAGGTAAAGCAAAAGGAAAACAAACAAAGAAAGGCCCCTCAAACACAAATGTACGATCCTATCACTGAACTGTTGTAATTGTACCTCTGTTGTTAAATTCAGGTACCTACGCTTTTTTTTCCTCATGCCTTTTTTGCATTGCTGCTGTTTCTTTTCTTATTAGGGATTGTTTGCACGTCGGCGCCAGTTGCTGCTCACGGAAGGGCCCCACTTGTATTATGTGGATCCTGTCAACAAGGTTCTAAAAGGAGAAATTCCATGGTCTTTAGAGTTGCGGCCAGAAGCCAAGAATTTTAAGACCTTTTTTGTTCACACGGTAAGTTACTTTCTTCCATGTCTTTGAAAGTTGCACTGAAGTTCTGAGACGATTGTTGTAAGTTGTTAACAATCAATTTTTTCTGGAGAAAATACAATTCCTTAAATGCAAGTGTTGATGGTCTTAATTTATAACAAAAAAAGACACCGATCCCCCCCCGCCCAAGGCCAACAAAACAAACGAACAGCAACCACCCAATGCACACATTTCCCACAGAAATACACGGTTTATTATTCGTGTGTAAATACACTGTAAGTGGGTCTGGGGATTTGAAGGAGGTTTTTAAGAAGGACTTAAAATGTAGCCCTTTCTGTATACAGTGGTTCATAAGGAGTAAACCAACAACATATGGGCAGTTGACTGCTTAACAATGTTGAGATGCCAGATGTATGGTTATTCAGTAATAGTGTTATATAACTAATTGAATTAATTTTAGGAAAGTTTATTAATTGATTCTGAATAATTATTTCATTGATAGATGCAGAGTAATTACTGCTTTTTTGGTTAAACTGTATTTGGAGTACTCATTACAATGTTGTTCACTTGTAGCCAAACAGGACATACTACCTGATGGACCCGAGTGGGAATGCTCATAAATGGTGCAAAAAGATACATGAAGTTTGGCGGCACAGATACCACCAGAATGCTGCTAAATAGTAAAGCTTATCCAAAACTTCCCAGTTTCCCTACTTGCTGCTAGAACTCCATGTGCAGCCGATCAGAGGAATCTTTTCAACCCACCTATTACCATCTCAAGGGGAAGCATATGTCTGAAATGTTCTGCTTTCGGGTTTTGTTTTGTTTTGGTTGGTTGTTGGTTTTTTGGTTTTGGGTTTGGTTTGTGGGTTTGGTTGTTTTTTGGTTTTTTTTTTCTTCTTTGTGGGCTTTTTTTGTTTTCATTTTTTGGGTGTTGGTTTTTTTGTTTTTTTTTTTTTTTCCCCCCTCCCTGGGTTGTTGTTTGTTTTTTTGATTTTTTTTTTTTTTTTTTTTTTTAATTTTGTTGTTGTTGGGTTTTTTGTTTTGTTTTGGTTTTTTTTGGTTTTGGTGTTTTGTTTTGTTTTGTTTGGGTTTTTTTGAAAGAAAAAAAGCAAAAACCTAATGGAATTCAGGGTCACTTTGCTTGCTCATTGTGCTTCTGTTGAGGCTTCCACATGCATATCATTGCAGTGAAGATCTTGCTTTTGTGCACTTCAGCTCAATTTCTGCTGCAGACTAGTGGGTAGACCTTGCATTCCAGCTTCACTTAAGATGAGTTAAAACCAATCCACACGCACACACGCCGAATCATGTGCCAGCCTTGCATTTTATGGGGCTGGAGTTGTCTGTGAGTTTCAGATTATCATTAAACTGTATTTCATCAGGGAGCTTTTATATGCCTCTCCTAAGCACCACCTCTTTGTTTTCTCTTCCTTTCCTCACAGTCCCCCAGCTTATTGGTATATGGCATTTGTAGCCAGGTCAGTCGCACCCTTGTGTAATTCCTAATATAGTTCTGGTTGCAGGATTTATGTGGTACTTCAGTAATTATGTGAATGAATCAGATGTATGTGTCTGGCAGACAGGCTCCAATGATGCAGGTTTTAAGAGAGTAAAATGCTGAACACGGCACTAGAAGTTTTCTAAAATTGAAATGTTGGCGTCTGAAGCATAGATGATTTTAAAGATTCGATTTAAATTTTAATATGAATCATGTGTTTAATCAAGGGACAATAAACTTACCAGCATGCTTTTAACTAATGCTAACTAAAAGATTAACTAGTTAGTACTGGGGGGGAGGGTTGCTATTGAAGTAGTAAATAGTTTTTCACCTTTTCAGGAGGTAAGGGCTAGATGCTTTCTTTCCACGGTGTGCATGTACTGCGCATTTTAGTGGGGCCACCCTATTTACCTGGGTAGAGAAGGATGTATGAAAGCATTGTACAATTGATTACTTGACTTTTTTTATCTCATTGTGTAATGACATGTACAAATAATACCATTTTTGGTCCTTGGCCAAATATTTAGCAACTCTGAAAAAAATGTAAGCAATTGAAATATTAGGTCCATATAGTAATCTGGTTAAAAATTCAAAGGAAATTATTGCTGCAAAGGGGAAAATACATGGTACTTAAGGCATATCTATAAAATGAAAATATTTTGCATATCAATCCGCTTTATCCTCTTCAAATTAACGGGTTTTTTTTGTGGTCAAACATTTCTTGTAATGTTGCAAAGACATAACTTTCTATGTGCTGAAAACAACTTCCCTAATGGCATTTTCAACATGCCTGTGTTCCTGAACCTTGCAGAGAGGAATGACCTAGGTCTGGACCAAAGGCATTCCCTCTTGTTTTAAAAGCAGTATAAACATCACACCTATTTATTCCTTTTCTACACATACAAACTCTTTGCATTTTGAGGTCTCTTACTATGACGTTTTTCCTTCCACCAAAGAAAAAATGTGCCATTGCAGTGCTGGAAAAACTCATGGGCTGCTGTTCTAGAAGCAGTATTTCAAAAGCAGTGGTTTATCAGGACTTCTCGGAGAACACATGAATGTTGGTATTTTGTTGTTGCACGGGGTGAAGGAGATTTATTATTTCTCAAACTGTTACGTGTTTGAACGTAACAATTCAGCTTTTTCAGTATCTTCAATTCTTTAAAGGAGCGAGTGCATTTGCTTTTTCTTTTGGAGGAAGTGCATTCTTGTAGTCTTCTGTTATCCCCCTATGTACGCAGACTTGACAAAAGTAAATCACTGGCCTGCAGTGCCTGGTGTTAAGAGAGCTGAGGTGGCCTGTAAATGGCTGAGATGAGCAAGAACTCTCTTCCATCTGCATCATCAGAAATTTCATCATATACAAGGTGCACTCCTTGTTGCTGAAGTTCGGATAGTACAGCACTCCTGTCTGTGCCTGTGTTAATCCTATATAGACCATTCTAACCAAGATGACATGTACTGTAAGTTTGTTGCATTTGCTCTCTGCCTGTCAGGGTCTGTTTTTATGTTGGGTCCACCGGAGGCCACCCTGCTGCTCTTGGTTTAGTCTTTGGTAAAGAGATCATAGAATATGTATATGTATTCTCAACTTTATACAGGAGAATGTTGCAGTGCTGGAGATTCATGGTGCCACTGCTGCTTTGCTGTGACCAAACTTGGCCTCACATAAAAAGTCTGGCAAAGTTGTTCTGCTAATAGTGAATGCCGTTGCTTTGGTAAGAGGTGGAGTGATCTCCATTGGCTTGTTCACTAGGTGGAAATCTAGGAATGCTGAAACATCTTTTCTGTAATATTTAGACTTGCAGTCATTTGCCGTAAAGTAGTTACTCTGCTTTTTCATATCTTGAAAATCCTCTCTCAGTAGACTTCCGTCCTGCCCACCGAAAGCTTCCAGCCAAAGAAATCTAGATAGCAGTAAGCTATCGAGAAGGTGTCTGGAAGGCTAATGTCTGCATTCTAGTATTCCTTTTTTCTGTTGCCACTGCTGTCATTAGGAAACTGTGAGCATCTCTTACAGGCATCCCTCCCTCTTAGGACTTCAGTGTTCCAAATCAAGTCTTCCTGAGCTGCTGCTTTTTTGGGAAGGTACTAGAACTTTTCTGGGAGAGGTATTTGTCTGTCTTGGACTGTTAAGTGAAATCTTGTTTTGAAGGATGGCAGAAGAATAGTGAAGCAAGATAAAGAAATCATGTGGATCTAAGTATATTTCACCACTTCGTCCACTTAAACGTGTGTTGGCAGGTGCTGTGTACTATGAAGGGCTGGTTCCTGTTTTAAATGCTCGTACCTGAAGTGGGGTAGCTTCAGATCTTTGTCCTGAGGATCACTCCTGTGGTTCATGGGAGTTCATGGAATGAAATGTACAAGGAAGGTTCTTCAAGCTGCACATGAGCCAGTTAATTTCTCTGTTCTTTATCTGAGATCTTTCAAAGCACAAAAAGGGTTGTTGGGCACTTAAAGACTCTTCTTGCACTCCTTAACCTCCTGAAACCCCAGTCTGTTGGATTATTCCATCTTTTACATGTACAGCATTTGCCAATCATTTATAAAGACCCTGCTCAGTAATACTGCAATTTTGTTTTGCTTGGGGTTTGAACTTCAGGAAGGTGTTTATTGCATCTGTTTTCTGTGGGATGGAGCTAAAGAAAGGATGAAGTACTACTGCTAGGAAGGATTTTTTGCATCATGCTGTTATACTCGGTGTCCAGCCTAGTCACAGGAAGTTTAAAACTACTTTGATAAACTGGAAAAATGAGTTTATTAAAGTCCAGTTGTGAGAAGGGTTTGTATTAAGGAAGACTTGCTTCAGATGTGATGTTGAGGCATTGGGAGCAGACTGATACTGCCTATTAAGATCTTGTTTTCTAAGCACTGGGATGATGAAGGCATCAGATTATCAGATAGTACTGTGCTCCACTTACTTTTCACCTTCTGTCATGATTTAGCAGATAGTTATCTGCTATACATAAGCCTACATGTAGGTTGAAACAAAGATACGATAACTGTGATCCATTTTCATAGTTCAAGATGCTTTAATGTGCTTGATATCACTACATTTTGTGATGGGAACTTTGAAGAATCCTGAGGATTTCCCACATGTGCATTCAATAGCATCTTTTGAATGATTTAAGAAAGTCAACACAATTACTTCATTTCCAGTTTCTCCTAGTGAATTACATGAATAGGTGTGGTGTTTATATCTGAGATTTTGCGGAACGACTGTAATATTTGGTGCGAATACTAGTCAAACAGAAGTGATCCTGCAAAGCTTCATGGCACAGATTGTCCATCAGCTGATCAGGTGAGCTTACAGACAGGTAATTCTCTGATGCAAAATAGCAAGCTTTCCAGCAAGCCTGGTAATTTAACAATGCTTCCTCTTTCTTAGAAGAAATACAACTTCTATACAGCAAACGATTGGAGAGGTTCTTAAGCACCTGTTGACCTGGTCTGTCTGTCAGCATGGCAGTGAATGTAGATGGTTGCTGTTTGGCAAAGCTTCCTATGACCATGGACTAACACTGATTGGATGTGGCAAATTTCTAAATTGTGAGAACTTACAATTACTGTATCTGACAAAGAGGAAAAAAGTAGGAACCAGGAACCGTGATCAGTTTTGGTAGTTGTATGCTAGCTGTTTTCAGGTTGGTGGCAGTCAGTTACGTGTGTGATATTCTCTACCTGGTTTGTAGCTGTAACTGTGATGTACAGATAAAAGAAAAAAAAATGGGGAGGGGGGGAAAGCCAAAAAACCCACCAAAAAAAAAAAGAAAAAAAAAAAAGAAAAAAAAAAACCCAAGAAAAAACCAAACCCCAAACACCCCCCACCCCCCTCACCAGACACCACAAAACAATCTCCCCTCCTCCAAGAACTCGTGAAAACAGAAGCAAATAATGCAATGATATAAGATACACACTTTTGTATTTTTATTCTTATAAGGTTATTTGCTGGCTCTTGTTGGCCTCTAGTTCAGTCTGTGTTATTTAAATTCTAATATATGAATTATTTGGATTGAATTCATGTTCGGGGCCATGGTGTTGTATGTATTGATGTACAGCCTTGAATGTGAATAATTATTGTAAACTATATTTTACACCTTTTTCTGGCTTTATTATATAAATTTTCTATTGGTCGATGATTTAATCATATCTCATAATTTAATGACTGTTTATTCTCCTCTCGACAGATCTCTGTGCTGTAGATGTGTAGTTAGTGACTGGATGATGGATTTCACTTACGCTTGGTAGTCTGTAATAAAGGCATGTAGGGTCCTGGCCCGGCCTCGCCTCTTCCTTTCGCGGGGGGTGG
>NW_009913032.1:1439-3704 GCF_000696875.1 Nestor notabilis | reverse complement strand
CTATTCTATGATTCTATTCTATGATTCTGTGTTCCAGGTGAGTGACCATGTACTTACAACCTCCAGTTACCTGAAATAAAAGCAATGCAAGGAACAAAACCTTTTCTGTTATTTTTGTAAGAGAATAGGTAAGAAAGAGTGGATTTCCCTTTGGCTATCTGACCAGCAAGAGGGAGGAGATGTGATCAGAAGATGTGCTGAGGCCTATAGCTGCTGCAGCATTTCCGCCATGAGGATATTCTTGTGTTTTCCCAGCATTTGAGTGTACCTTTTCCTGAGGCCTCCCTGGAGCCTGGTCCTGCACAGAGGTGGCCAACTGATGCCTTCAGACCCAGCTGGAGCATCTGTGAGCTCTCTTTGGTGCGAGGAGGCCGGATTCCATGGGATCATGGATCCCATGGGAGCACCATGGATTAGTCATTCCTTCTATTCCCGCATGATCCAGGGAGCGGGGACACTAGTTTCCAATCACATACAGTAATGGAGTCTTACTAATGCTACCTGTTTCCTAATGAAGTGAAAAGAAGAGTTATCCATCAAGAAACAACAGTAAAGCTGTGCTATGCTGCTGGCTTGTTTGTGACAGTTCAAATGAGGAACCTTCAGTGCAAGGGCAGCAAAAAGAAAAGCAAACAGCAAGGTTGCTGAACACTGCGCCACAGGGTGTGCATGCAGGAGGAGGACTGGGAAGTGTTTCAGTGTGATGATAAATGGAGGCTCCTTATTCTGCAGGTGATTCTGCTGCACCCGTGAGACCCTTGTGTGCAGAAGTAGATCTGTATTCATGTGCCCACCAGGCCTTGCAGAAGTAGAAGGCAGTGAGCAGTGTCCAAACCCATGGCAGCCAGGGGAGAACCTGACAGGGTCACACTGATTTGTCTGGGGGGCAATGCATGTCCTGCTCCCAGGAATTGTGCTAAGAAAAGCTGCTGCAGCCAGTAACACCGTTAGCCATGCTGCTTCCACACTTCAGGAAAGAAAATCCTCCCTATGCCTTTTTACCATGCAAAATACATCCATCACTAAGGAAAGGATCAGCCATTACTGCTTGAGTGAGGCCAGAGGATGGTCCAGCAGCTGCTGCGAGGGCTGGAGCAGCTCTGCTCTGGAGCCAGGCTGAGAGAGCTGGGCTGGGGCAGCTGGAGAAGAGAAGGCTCCTGAAGGGGACACCTTAGAGCAGCTCCAGGGCCTAAAGGGGCTCCAGGAAACCTGGAGAGGGGCTTTGGACAAGGGATGTAGGGACAGGACAAGGGGAATGGCTTGAACCTGCCAGAGGGGAGATTGAGATGAGCTCTGGGGCAGAAGCTCTTCCCTGTAAGGGTGCTGAGGTGCTGGCACAGGGTGCCCAGAGGAGCTGTGGCTGCCCCATCCCTGGCAGTGCTCAAGGCCAGGCTGGACACAGGGGCTTGGAGCAACCTGCTCTAGTGGAAGGTGTCCCTGCCCATGGCAGGGGTTGGAACTGGATGAGCTTGTAGGTCTCTTCCAACACAAACCAGTCTGTGAGTCTGTGATTCTATGGAGCAGCAGCTTTGTGGCTCAGCACACTGAAGCTGTGCATAAACCCTTCCCAGCTCAGGGAGAGCCCCGGCTGCCTCCAGGTCAGAACCCACGTGTGGGGACATCCCTGCCGCTGCCCTCACAATCAGTGCTACTGGCACACTGGGACCTCGGTGGGACCTCGGGCAGTGTGCCTGTGGTGGCAATGTGGAGTCACCTCTTGGGTTGGTGCCGAGCATGCATAGCAATGTCAGCATTCTGCTTGCTCCCTGTGTGCAGGTTCTAGCACTACACACACAGGGAAATAAAAAGGAAACAGGAAAAAATAAAAGATACCGTGAGACAAAAATTTTGCTCCTCAAAAGTGATAGAATGAATCCAGAAAAGGAGCAACTGATTTATGCTCACTCACAGTCTGACCTCGTGAATTATGCTTATACATTTTCATAAGTTTCTCTTTTCCTCCTAATCTTCCCTACTCACATAAAACAGACCTCAGAAGGGGCAGAGCAATTAGACATCTTTCTTGCTTGTTCTGCTGATGGCAAAACGTGTTTGGTACCAGAGAAAAGAAACCGAATTTTTTTGAGAAGTATCATGATGCAAGATCTCCACCACCTCTTGCCACAAACGCACCCCAAAAACCTTGTTATGGCGTTACAGAGGCACTGCTTTGCCCTGCAGCTCCACAATCCCACTTCACTGTCACATTTCCCAAGGCTTAATGCACTTGTATATAAAGAAAAAACAAATTAGCTCAGGCTAATG
>NW_009913032.1:674-1400 GCF_000696875.1 Nestor notabilis | reverse complement strand
GAGATCAAAGTGATAGTGTCAGAAAGGAGAGTGTAAATGTTTATATCCCGCTGAAAGGAACAAACTACATTGCTACTGCTTGGGAGCACAGGCAGCAGCACAAATAAGTAACCAGATCTGTACGCTTCAAAGCAAGGCTACCTCATAAGGTTATTTCCAATGTATTTTGCACAGTTGCCATATCTGTACATGCCAGTCTCTTATTTCACATTCGCTGGTCTCTCCAGGCCAATCCCAGGCTGCAGCGCTGTCTGGATGGTCTGATGTACAAATCCTTCCCTGTTTTCATTCCTTTGCGCTTAGGTGGAAGGGAGCAGAGGGAAGGGACCAGACTAGGTACTGAAGCCTCTTGGAGGGTGCCTCAGCAGCACAGGGCTGTGTCGAGCAGCCATCCCGCTTCCCAGTCCGTGCCACCTTCCCTCCACACCCTCACCCCTTGGACTGCATCCTACTGTGAGTATGGTAACAACAGCGCTTTGGCTCAGTAACAGAGACCAATGAGAAAGTCATTCAGTCGATTGCTTCAGATGGTGAGAGAGGGTTTGGAAAAACCACTGTCAAAAGCTGCCGGGCTAGAAAAATAAAAATCCAAAAGAATATAGAATCACGGAATCCCAGCCTGGTTTGTGTTGAAGGGAGCTTAAAGCTCATCCAGCTCCACCCCTGCCACGGACAGGGACACCTTCCACTAGAGCAGGTTGCTACAAGCCACTGGGTCCAACCTGG
>NW_009913032.1:0-321 GCF_000696875.1 Nestor notabilis | reverse complement strand
CGGTATCAGGGCTGCAGGGGGGGTCTGCCCAAAGCACAGCAGAGGGGGAGAATCCCCTCCATGACCTGCTGTTCACACTCTGGGATCAGCCCAGCACAGGGTTATTTACAATTAATTGTATGTATCTAGGCAGAAACATGCAGGGACACTCAGAAGGCAACTTCCAATAAAACAGTGTCCCCAATAAAATAATAAACAACCTCCCACGAAAATAATGTTAGAAGAATTCTTGGCCTCAGGGCCCCATCTGACCCTCTTTGGGGCAGCAGGCTCACAGTGCAGCTTCCATCTGCTGATGGAAGGGCTCTGGGAAGGGTGTTC
>NW_009913031.1:0-7194 GCF_000696875.1 Nestor notabilis | reverse complement strand
GGGGCGGGCCGTTGTGTCAGCAGGTTGGTCAATACGCTGTTTGGAGAACTTAAGTAGCGCGCTTTCACACGGACAAGTGACGCTGTTGTGAAATTAAGTTTATTTGGTTTTTTGGTTGAAGTAAGATCAAGGGGAAGGTGGCTGCAAGGGAGAGCCACCAGAATACAAGAGGCATGCTCCAACTGCATGTCTTTTAACATCAACTAATTAATGACTAGTTTATGAAATTACTATGTGTGTTTAAACTTCCAAAATGAAAAAAAAAAATACAATGTTCCCCCCCGTATCTTAATCATCCTCGTCCTCCTCTTCATCATCCTCAGCTTCTTCCTCCTCCTCTTCCTCAGCTGCGGCTAAGGCTGCTTCCTGCTCAGCCTTGAAAGCCAGTTCCTCTTCCAACGTGGGGTCACTCGTCTCCGTGATTTCTGGCCCACTGGCATATTCTGCTTGCACTGGTGGAGGCAGTGTGGGATTGTGGTTCTCTGGGCTGTATTTGTGACCCCAGCCAAAGTAGATGTTATCAAATTTCCTGAGAAAGAGAAGTAAAAGGTCACACATTCTCCCCATGACAAAAGATCAGTGGAGGTATTGTGAGGCTTCTGTGCTCCGCTGTGCAAAAAATCACCCTGGTGCAGCTATCCTATAACAGGAGTGTTTAAAAGACAGCATCTCTTTTTAACTGCTGTGACTGTTGATTAATATATCTTTCACTTAAAAATCTTCAAATGCTAAAATGATGAAGGCTGTACTCTGTCACTGTGCTTTACTGCACAACTTCACATGGGGAACATAGCACTGTTCCTGACACCAACTCCAGCACCCATTTAAAAGCATGTGGAAGCTGTGACATTTCCACATGTAGTGGAAATGAGCAAACTTTAGAACCACAGAATGTAGCTGTCTTTGTAAAAAACACCAGAGACTCAAGTATAAGGTTTGAATCAAGGACTGTGCTCAAAAACTAGCTGGATACTTACATCCATTATCCAAGCCTTTACAACAGTTATTTGTTTCAGTCTTAAATACGTATTCACTGTTGCTCTGTGTATTTAAGCTGCCTTCCCCACCAGTCTCTGGAATAGTTAGAATTCAGTCAATGAAGTAATAATAAAGCAGCTTTGGCTTCATTAGACAGGTGTCTGTGTTTAGCATATACAGTCTGTGTTGTGACCATATCAACTAGCTACTCACTTGCCAGTCGCAAAGGCATATGCTCCAGGCCATCGATTAGACTGGAGGACTGCAACAGCATATTCTGGGATCAGGTTTGTAGAAGTCTGACCTGTCCAAGCAGGGACGTTTTGAATTCCTGGAGGCAGCCAAACACACACAGTCTATGAATAAATTGGTGCCTCTACAAAATATTTAAGACTGAGCTACAAGACTTTCACAGAATTCATGCAATGGTTTTATTAAGTTGCATGTTAGAAGAGCCAGAAGTCTGAAACAATAAATGTAGGCGCTGTATAGAAACAAGCGGTTTGAATGTACGGGTAGGTAGCACAGGAATGGTAATAGACCCGCATACAGAAAAGATCATGCACCTGAAATTCAGTAGCAGTCTTTTGTCAAGGGCTTTTTCATCACTTATGGATAAATTATATTACACCTTGATCAACAAATGGAGAGCAAGAAAATAATTTACTAGGGGTGTAATCTAATATTCAGGTTTCCATATTCCCATAATTTGCTGCAGTAATATGCTACAGGATCTAAATTCTTGTTTGTATATCTATGCACATGGTGTACCTATATGTTCATTTATTTACACAAGCACACACACTTCTTCACCTAAAAAGGTGATGGAAAAAGAGGTGAATGCATTCAATGTAGCGAGCTGGCCTGAACTCGCAGTAGCCTGACAAGTCTGAGGTACTTTTTCCCTTTATTCTCAACAAGATTGTTAGCTAGTAAACCCAATTATTTCAGTTTTAATGTCACTACTGATAGCCATTTTGCTTTTAATCAACTCTGTAAAAGAATGTGCTTACCCTCCGGGAGCAAACTATATTTCTCCTGTAACTTCAAATATTTACTACCTAAATGCCAACCTTCCTAGTGGCTCTCCATCACAAACTTCATATTCCATGAAGAATACCTTCATCTTCAGAGAGTGGAGTGAGAAGAGGTGGTCCTACTTCTTGCTGTACGTCATCCGGCTCATCTGCTTTCTCCTCCTCTTCTTCTTCTTCTTCTTCTTCGTCCTCTGATTTTTGAAAAGGATTAAGCCAAACACAGCGACCCTATAATTGATATGGAAAAATAAGTATGTTTATCAATCACTGAGAGAATGCAAGCCAGTTAAAACAATTGGCTCAGGCACAGGCACGCATAGTTAAGGGAGGGGGAGAAGAAAAGAAATATATATATTCCAACACTGGTATATTGTTAGCAGAATATTGTATCCTCCTGGCAGATCGTTTCCTATATCCCTCATTCCTCCCTTATTCATGTTCACTATTCACTATGACCTTATACCTGTTATCAGCTTTTTGTTATTTTATAGTCTTCAATTTCTTGCCAGTTTGGTTTATATCCTGCTACAGTACCAGTTATTGCAAACTAACAGGCTTAACTTAAGGACTTTGCCACTTCTTTTTAAAGTTTGCCTTGTTATCTATCTACCAGCCAGAGGAACATAACAAAATGTTATCTTAAGATTCTAATGGATGTATTTTTTTTTCTTTTACAACTATTGTTTTTCTGGTAATAATTTTAAACCTTCTTTTCTACCATTTGCTGTTATTTTACACTAGCATTTTTGAATTGGTAGACTGGACAGCAATTCACCTAGCAATGGTAATCAAATTAGTAATACCTCTTTCCAGCACTAGCCTGATATCACAAGCTTTTAAGCTTTTTCATTTGCATGTTTCACAGAAGAAAGTAAGCAAAGAAAAATAAATCTAAAGAAAACATCACATAAGTTCCATTTCGCATACAATCATAAACTACCTGCATGTCGTGGTTTAAGCCCAGCTGGTAACTCAGAACCACGCAGCCGCTCACTCACTCCCCCAGTTCTTCCTACTCCTGCTCCCGGAGGGATGGGGAGGAGAATCGGAGGAATGTAACTCCCATGGGTTGAGATAAGAGCAGTCCAGTAACTAAGGTATAATACAAACCGCTACTGCTACCACCAGTAATAATAATGATAAGGGAAATAACAAGGGGAGAGGATACAGTCGCTCACCACCTGCTGGCTGATACCCAGCCTGACCCGAGCAGCGATCTGGGCCTTCCAGGTTAACTCCCACCAGTTTATATACTGGGCATGACGTGCTGTGGTATGGAATACCCCTTTGGCCAGTTTGGGTCAGGTGTCCTGCCTCTGCTTCCTCCTGGCTTCCCCTCCTCCCTGGCAGAGCATGAGACTGAGAAAGTCCTTGGTCGGAGTAAACATTACTGAGCAACAACTAAAAACATCGGTGTTATCAGCGTTGTTCCCAGGCTGAAAGTCAAAACCACAGCACTGCACCAGCTACTAAGAAGGCGAAAAAATGACTGCTGTAGCTGAACCCAGCACACTGCATTTTAGCATCCTACCCAAGAAAAGAGAATTTAGAACATTTTTGTCAAGTAGGACTTCAAAAGAGAAAACCTAATATAGAAGATCACCAGAAATTATTGTTATCTATTAAGGCCTGATTCCATACTATTATCCAAAGGTAGGTTTTGATCTCAAGAACACACCCAGAAGGTTCCTAAATATATATACATAAAAAAATATGCTAAATGTAAATATGTGCACCATATATATTATATACTACATCAAATGTATTTTCTTTAAAAAAATATTTTAGTCCAATACCTTTTCTGGTGAATAGTTCAAATGTGCAGGTGAGGAGTGTATTTACATTCTGAAACCCTGTGAGCAGCACTGTGTGAATGAGCTATTCCTGAGCGTACCTGCATTAGAATACTCTGTACGTGGTGTACCCAGCTGGAGAGAGAATCCACCATTTCAGCCACAGGAATAGGCTGATAATCAGGGTTTTCTTCATATGTATCTCTTCCTCCTTCCTCCTCTTCATCTCCTTCCTCCTCTGAAAACTGGTAAAATCCAATGGGAGAGATCTGGGTTCATGCTGCGATCCGAGCTATCTGTGCACGCAGATAATTGGCCTCATTTCCAGGGAAAGGAGGAAAGCTCACAATGGGAGCATCCAGCCTACCGGTGAAGAACTTCTTGATTTTCCTGGCACAGACAATCTGGGCTGGTGTCACTGGAGGCAACTTCACCCAGGGATTGCTTGGCTCATTACAGACAAAGTAGACATATTTATTAGCACCAGTTCCATTTTCTTCTTTTGGTATGGTAGGTGGGGGCTTATATGTGGATTTCGGTGGTTCATCTTTTTCTTGCTCCTCCTCTTCGTCTTCGAACTCAGTCATCCCTTTCCCTTCCTCCTCAATAGCTTCTTCCTCTTCTGTTTCCTCCTCCTCTGCCCCCTCACCATACTGTACTTCAGCTATAATATAGTTCATCTCCAGACCCAAAATTTTGCCCCAGAAGCGGCAGGTCTGGGGCACTGGCTGAACACTAATTAATTTTTTAAGGGCAAGGAATATGTGATAAGATTCATCTTTGCTTAAGCCGATTCCAGCCTGTTCAAAATAAAAGGCTGTTTCCATCACGTTAGGTAGACTGATCTCTCCCTGGGAAAGAAGATCTGGAGTTAGAGCTGAAGAATAATATAGTTATCTATTTGAAAAATCAACAGGTTATCCACTGAATGTTACACTTCACTTTCCTGTAGTGCCACTTATTCTCTCAAAGTGCTTCACAGACATTCATTTACAACATCTTCCACTATCATTAAAAAAAAAAACCAACCAACCTTAAATGTCGTTTTAAGGGTAAAAAAGAGAACACAGATGAACTTCAGCTTTTAGAATACGGGATTTCAAATTTCAAACTCCTAATTACTGCAAAATAAGGAAAGTAAGAATTCTTATACAGGATCTGCAAAGGACTTAAGTGCTGCAGCATGTCAGCTATGTAGGAGGCGTTGATGCCCGCAAACAGTGTCACTGTTTTTCTTTGTGTTTGTCACAGACTCATTTGAGGAAAACACAAGACATATTTTATATATTTAGACACCAGACCAGCAATATTTCTCTGGAGTAAATGTTGTTCTTTTGAAAACCTTCATAAGGTTTTCATTTTTTAAAATACTGGCCCCTGCTCTTACTAGGGCCCATTACAAGACTCCAGCTGTCTTCAGCAGAAACAGAACTAGGCCAATAATGAGTTCATTATTTCCATTCACTTTATCACTCTTCTCTTATTTCATGGGGGTAGGTGATTGTATCACACAAAGATATTAGAAGTTGTTCGTGGCAAATTTGGAAGAAGTAGAGTTAGCTTTGTAAGATTTTCTTTGGCCTTTCCAGGTTTCTTACATCAAAGCAAGATAGGCCAGAATATGAAAAATTCAAAATTCCTTTCTTAAATACCCTATGTGTTCCATTTTTACTGCTGTATAAGCTTACTGTAAAGTAAGTAGTAGGCTACAGAAAAGATGAAAGACTTTCTCTGATGTTGTTAATATTTGTATTCTGCAATGGCGGTTCATTTGAATATATACTGGTAACTTCATGTGAAAATCAACATCTTGTTGATTAGTTTCCCTTGGTTTTTATAAGAATTAATTTAATTTTTCATTGCGTACAAATGCTTCTACATATAAGCAACTGCATTCTGAAAAATCCCCTGTTATAGAAATGGCTTTTCAATTCTAGTAGTTCTTCATTATAACCATATTTTTTTTAGTTGGAGAAGGACAGACTGGAATCACAGCTGGAGCTGGAAGGATCACAAAATTCTCCATTCTCTGATTTACAGTAGCAGCTGTGCACAATATTCTCAAAATGGAGTACCAGAATTATGGTCACTTTAGGTAAAGAAATTGGATGCAATATTCCATGCTGAACTGGCATATGGGAGATATTGTAAACGTTACTTCTGTTCATCCTTCTCTAGAACATCGATGGTTTTAAAGGCATTAGATTAGGTTTTAAAGGTATTAGATTTACTACAGGAAAAAGACCCAACTAAGTAACCAGATGGGTTTTCTTCTTCACACTTAGACATGGGACCAACTCAACTATGAAGAGGGTACATGGTACTGTGGCTGCAATTATGTATACAGTTGTGAGAGGCAATACTACAAAGGAGACCACAACTTCCTCCCTTTCTCCTTTCCCTTCCTGCCATCCTCCCACCCATTCCCTGGTATATACAGTATGTATTTTTCTCTGATAACTCACTATCTCCTCTTCTTCTATTTCTTCTTCTCCTTCTCCATTTGCCTTGAGGAACAAAGCCTTACGCTTTTCTGCAGCTTCAAATGTTGGAAGAATCTCATGTTCATCTCGAAGAGTGTCCATTTTTTTCCGAAACTGAGTCCACTTCACATCCCTGCTGATATTCTCGATTATGTCTACTGCATTTGTAGGCCGTTCATCCAGGATCTTTGTTAGCATATTAGCAAGATGATCATATCTGTCATATAAATGTAAATATGATTGGCCTACTATACAAATGTCTTAGAATATTTTATCTTTAAGATTGAAAATAGAAGCTAATCACCTGGAGCTTTGTGGCAATTGTTGGAATAGTCAGATGAAAAGGGAACATGGTATGTTATGGGAAATTAGACTTGAAACTAGCCTGATTATAGTGTATTAAGAGTAGTCCCATCTCCATTTTTGGTATATACTGCACCTGCCTCTGGAGCTGAAGCTGAATTTAAATTTGCTCTTAATCAAAACAGTTTCCCTTTGAACTCTTTAAATTTTCTTAGGAATTTTGATTCTGAAAGATGCTGGACACACACAAGTGTCACATAGTGATGAACTATTGCATTTATAATCCATTCTATGTATGCTATCCTCCCCTTTCTTAACATATAACCCTTTGCCCTTTTACCAACACTACTTTTCTCTCCACTCGTACTTCCTACCCCTTTCAATTGTGCCCTTCTTTCAGACTTACAAATTCAGGCCAGATGTTGTGCTGCTCTTCAGTAAATAGGCTTTTGCATTCTGAATTGCCAGCGTGTGGTGCGTGGGATCGGGTGTCTGATCATCATACGGACTGTATCCCGGCTGATAAAGACCGTAACCTGGTTCATGTGGCTGCGGGACAGCCTGCGGCGACGGCTTCTCCGGAGGCTCGGCCATGGCCTG
>NW_009913030.1:0-2091 GCF_000696875.1 Nestor notabilis | reverse complement strand
TATATATATACATGGACATAGCTTAATAATAACTAATAGAGAAATAGCCAGAAATATATCAAGAATATTGAATTGTTCATTGATCCAACTAATCTGATCATTGCTAACAGCACTTGTGTCACTCAAAAATTGAAAAGGTACAGCGTAACTTGCCTTTCTGTCTGACCCTATTAAGGCAATCAGCTGAAGTATTGCTAGCCAGAAGCAGTTTCGTTCATGTGTGCTTGATTCTCCTTTCATCCAACCACCAGTTTACCTCACGAATTTCTTAAAGATGTGAATTCTTATGTTGGACAAAAAAAAAAAAAAGAAAAAAATTGGTGTTAACAGATTTCAGTTTGTGCTGAAATTTTATGCCAGCAGAATTTGAAGCTGGCATCCAAAATCCTTGCTGGAGTTTGGAAAGGAAAAGGATAGTTTTATCTGGCTATTTTCATCTTCCCTAAATATAGAGTCTCAACTGGTATTCTAGTTTCAGAACATTTGGAAAAGATGTAACCTTGCTTTTTTCCCCCTCCTTTCCAATCAGGAAACATAAACTCTTGACAAAACTTTATTTCATTTCTTCAGAATATCTAAAGGCAGAGACACTAATTTCAGCCCATAATATTTGAGATTGTATTGAAGGTCTTTGTTGTTGTCTAGAAAATTCCATGATGCACTAGTTCTTACACCTAGATATTTGGCAATTTCATTTTAAGTACCATTTTGCATCTGAATTCCTTTTTCTTATGAAGGTTTCAGGATTGGAGTGAGTTGTCTCAACGTTGGGTTTGTTTGGGGCTTTTTTTAGTTACATTTCTGAACAATCTGCAGTGAATTATGAAATCTGAATGTTGCCCCTGTTGGGATAGTGTGGTATAAATTCATCTGGTAATCTTTTGTAGCATTTTGACTTACATGAAAGTATTTTTCTGCAATAAAATGCAGGATAGATAAGCAAAATATTTCAAGTGCATTATTTTTAAACATTTTTATAAATGTCAACATAAAATGTGGTTTTCATTAAGAATAGCTGTGGTGTATGTAAAGCTCTCTGTGCTACTCCTTGTTTTACAGGTGCATATCTAGTTACTCACTGGGTTCACAGAGAGTCATAGGACAGAAATATTTTATTTGGTTTGCCTATGTGTACAGCCACAGGTAGCGGCAGATAGTGGACCATCTGAAAACACAGCTGTATATTTTCCTAGTTGTCCAGCATTATCTAAGAGTGTTGAGGAAGAATTAGGGTCTGTGATGGTGATGCTGATGGGTGTACGAGCCTCACTGAATAGTAAATTGCTTCCCCGAAGGTCTTGCTCCCATTTGCCAGGGAGCAGGGAGAGCTGAACCAGGGAAAAAGCATGACTGTCAGGGCAGGTGTCTTGCCAGCAAGGACCCTGTCCTGCAGGGCCCAAATTTGGGGAGGAGGGCAGCTCTGGTGGTGGCAGCCAGAGCCGGGCATGGCCAAGGAGTGTCTGGGCAGGTCCATCATGAGGAGACCAGGGAGGGTAGCTAGCCACCCAGCGTTTTATTTAGCCACTCAGCAGGTCAGGACTGGCTATGCCATGACAGGAGCTGTAGCTCTGGTGGGGCCCAAAAGGAAGCATTTCAGCTCCACGGCAGCTCTGCAGCAGGGGATCGGCCCTCCCTCAGGCTTCACTTCAGTGCTGCCTGTGTGCACCCATCCCAAGTCACCGAAGGAAGAGGCCACCCTGCACTGTGCTGTCTCAGCGCTGGCCCGGAGCTCCAGTGGCCCACCCTCCCAACATGGGGACTGCGGTTGCTGTCATCGTCCTCTCCATCACCATCAGGGATGGTCTTTCCTCTAAGGAGCTGTGACATGTGCTGAACATTATCATTTGTTCACAGTTGCTGCATTTTAGTATCTCTCTGGTGCATCTTTAGTTAGGCTATGATTTTAGCCTCTCTGTGATAAAAGCTTTCATACTAGTTTAGGTTTGTAAAGGAGAAGCCAAACAGTATCCTGCTCTGTTAGTAGGACTCCATGACATGTTATCATACAAACATGCGTAAAAAAACAAGTAATGGTGCAGCAAAATCATAGAATGATAGAATAGGGTTAGAAAAGACCTTAAGATCATCTAG
>NW_009913029.1:3916-12946 GCF_000696875.1 Nestor notabilis | reverse complement strand
GTCCTTTCCAACCCAAACCATTCTATGTTTTTGTGCTGGACACAGCATCACCTACATAACAGCCAAAGCCAAAACCTCAAAGTGCTTCACCAGCCCTCAGGGATGGTCATATTTGATTCTGGCCAGGGAAAGTCCTGTTGAGAGCTGTCTTTCATGCAAACTTTATTATTCTTTTCTTCTTGTTTTAAAAAAATGTGTCAGTTTAAAGTTGTAAAACCACTTTAATCTTCAAAACAGTGTCACAACTCCCCTTCAGCATCTTCATAACAATGCTGCGAGTTTGGCTTCAAAACATCTTCCCCAACTTATTGTTCACACATATGCTGAACTTTAAAGCTCAGAACTAAGGGCTGCGTTGAAACTGGAACAAGCTGCTCTCTTGAATAAAGACAAGTTTTCCTTTCATCTAGTGCTAATTAACAGAAGCATCCCTCCCTCAGTGCCAGCCCTTGGTCAGCATTACTGTGTCCCTGAGACCTCAAAGAGAAAACTCCCTCTTCCCTGTGCACAACACAACTCAGCATCTCCATCAGAGAGGGACTTCCCAAAGAGGTCATTACTGGGAGAGCAGGAGGGAGATGAAGGAGCCCCTCAGGAGCCTCTGCAGGACCCTTCCAGCTGAGTCAGGACACAGTGATGCTTATTGCAGCTGTGTGCAACCAAGCATCCTACAGGAATGCAGGAGCAAACCTCCATGGGATGCTCCAGGGACTTGTGTCCTGTTCCTCACCTTCTGCTGGCCACCACAGCAGAAGCTGTTGGACAGGGTGGATCTTGACACCCACTATGACACCACTCTATAGTTACATAGGTTGGATTAAGGCAGTTATATAGGTTGGATTAAGGCAGTTCTTCCCTGTGAGGGTGCTGGGCACAGGGTGCCCAGAGAACCTGTGGCTGCCCCATCCCTGGCAGTGTTCAAGGCCAGGTTGGACACAGGGGCTTGGAGCGACCTGCTCTAGTAGAAGGCGTCCCTGCCCGTGGCAGGGTTTGGAACTGGATGAGCTTTAAGGTCCTTCCCAACCCAAACCATTCTATGATTCTCCTCGCCCAACCTTTCCCTCTAACCTGGTTCATGCCAGGAATAAAAAACTCCCTGGGCAGCTCCCTAACTGCTGCACACATTTGCATAGAGTTGGAAGAACAGGAGCATGGAGCAGACAGGGGAAATGCTGCATGGCCATTACCAGCCAAATTAAAGCCGCAGTGTGCTCCCCAGCCAGGCCCAGAGCACCTCTGCTCTTGCCCAGGTCTCACCTGCCCTGCAGCAGCCAGAGCGGAGGTGAGAAGCACCACTACAAATAACAGCTTTCCTTGAATCTAAATTCTTCCTCCACCCAGCAACAGCAAAAGGAGGAGAATATTAACTCCTGCTGGTTTGCCCTGAGGTGCCTTCAGAGCAGTTTTGTAGCGAGATGATCAGAACAAGCAGTGATTAAAAACCACAGCCCCACATCCACATCAAGTGCTTGCCTTTTAAGCTATAGCAAAACTAACATTGCCTTCCTCCCCAAACCCACTCCACCAGTGGGGATGGGGAGCTGCTGTCCCACCCCAGCTCCCTACAGGGAGAACACGCAGAACACAAGGAGATTTGGGACAGCCTTGTCAAGGAAGTGTGCACAGAGCTATGGGCCAGGTATCCATAGACATCTGGAGAGAGGCTCTGGAGCCCAAGGTGTACTAAAATATCGGTCTTGTATCCCAAATCAGCCATGGAGCCTGCAAAGCAGTTGGGAACATGGTTTTGGGGAGCAAATATAGGTGGGAGATGCCAGAGGACTTAATAGTCTTAAGAGTCTTTTCCAACCCAGATGATTTTATGAAAGGGAAGGCTCTCAGAGGTTCAGCTTTTCCTCAGCATCCCCTACAGCCCCCCTGTATCTCACCCCAGCACGGCCCAGCCGGGAGGAGTGCTGCAAACAGGAATTTCTCCTTCTGCTTTGCCTTTAAGTGGCTCATTGCAACACGCTGTAAAAGCCCTCATCAGCAAGGAGGGAGAAGGTTTTACAACAGTCTTTAAAGCAAGCCCAGGCAGCAGAGAAAACCTCCCCCCAGCATGCACGGTTTCGGGCAGCACATGAACTCCGAGGGAGAGGAAGAGCAGCATTCCCACACCTCCAGCCCATGGACCATCCTGCCCACATCCCAGCTCTGGTCCCTGCTCCCGCACACCACTGGGCCGTGGTGTGCTAAGGAACAGCTTGTCAGCTAAGCAGCAAAGGCGGCTGCGACAGAAGCAGGATCACACCGAGTACAAGGAGGAGCAGCGCTTCTGTCGTGCAAACCGCTGCTCCAGCGAGACCCCGCACTGGCTACAAGCAGCCCCTACAGGCAGCGACCCCGACCTCCCGCCAGCTACCGCTGGAGACTGGGTCTCCTCTCCTCCGAGGCAGCAGGAGCCAAGGAGCAGGGTGAGGACAACTGTGCTGCTGGCCTGGGAGAGCAAGGAATGAAAGAGGAGGAAACCAGTGCTGGGAGGTGATGAGATGTGAAGCAACATCATGGAGTTTGTGTCTTCCAGCAGCTCCGGTTTCTGGAAGTGTGGTAAAAGGCAGGGCTGGTGCTGTTTCATTAAATACACCTCTAGCCCCTCTGATCATACTTAGAAAAACTAAAGCCGGGCAGACACGGCTGTTGATCCAGGACAAGGCATGAAACTGCAGCAACAACAGTAAAGAACAGCCATAAACCTCTATTACCTTTCTGAAATACAATCGATAATGAAGGCATTATTGTCCAGGATGCATGCAACTGGCAACACCATGTCCAATTCCTGGTGGCCTGAGGAACCATCTCACTGGGTCCATTGGGCAAAGCTAAAGCTCAGGGATGAGTATGAGAAGGCTTGGAGCCTCCGATGCAAGAGGAAATGGATGCAAAGGCTGATGTGCTTCTGAAGGGTCCCTGTTCCATTCCAGGGTGCCCACAGCAATTCCCATACTCAAACGTAACAGAATAATCTCCCTCACTTGTATTGTCCCCTCCTCACTCGGGGACCTCCTCCTGGCAGGCACCTCAGCCCCGTGGGCATCAGACATCCTTCAACCCCTGTGCACCAGGATGCTCTTAATGGGAACACGTAACGGCTGCTTCTGATTTTACAGTTTGTTTATAGCATACATTTGAGGAGCTACACAGGGTGGGAAAATACATCCCATAAACAAACTGCTAAACAAAACAGGCTAAGTGTGTACCACTCCAAACAAAAATAGACTCGAGCTAACCTCCGCTTTTCAAGCATATGCCTCCGATGACAGCTTCGCTCAGTGCCCCTTATCCCACTTCCAGTCTTGATTTTTAGGCTCTGCCAGCATCGACAGCAGCTTCCAGCACCTCCCACCTCTCCCACAGCTCCAGGTAAGCCAAGAGCAGATGAAAATAGACCTAACTGGAGCTGGACATCACCAAGGGTGACCGAGGCAGAGGCTGCATTGCCCTTCCCTGCTCTCACAGCAGCCCAGATGTTGTGGGACATGGACACATCATCAGCTGGCTCAGCAATTGTCACTATGGGGAAAGAAGGAGATATGGGGTGACAATTGACTTGCCCCCGTGCCCCTCAGCTGAACTCTGCCACCCTGCTGATGCCCAGAAGCCATTTCCCAAGCGCTCTAACTTTAACAACCCCTTTGCTGGGGCTACACAGGGGGCATATTCCCCTGCAAATGCTGCTTCTGCCAAAGATCCAAAGCTGTTGAAGCTGCATAAAAGTAATTCCCTCACACTGCCCCAGGAAGAATATTTCTTCACTGGTTTTGCATAACAGCTACATGGTTTTCCTTTTCCTCCTGAGAAACTCAGGCTTAGAGCAAAACACCCGGCACAGCCCTAGTCCACGATCAGGCTTCATAAAGTCCCCCCTGCAAAGGGAAGCAGGGGGGAGACACACATGCTACCGCAGAGATTAGACTGCAGCCTTTCCTGATAACATTCAGTCACCCTGGCAGGCTGCAGCACACCGAGTTTGTAAAGCTCCTTGGGAATCCTTCAAGATGAAAGGTACAGTATGATACGGATGTATTATATCCATGGGCTTTGTTACAGCACACATTTCCTCGCACGGTTTTATTGCTAGAACACAAAGTTCAGCCAAAGCCCAGGGGCTCTTCAGGTGACGAATGCAGCCCTGCAGCCCTCCCTCTGCTCCACATGGGATGAAAAATGCTGAAGCCCCAACGTGAATGTGGTGGATGGAGCAGGCAGCACCCTTCTAGCAACAGCAGGCGAGGACCTGCCTGCACAGATAAGGCCAACATCATCGCTGCTGGATGTGCCTTCAGCATGTCTCATTCCCAAAGATGGCCACTGGGTCCCCAAAATGCCACTGCTGTGATTGGCTCCGCTGCAGCATCCTTCCTCTGCAGCCAGACCTACTGCACAGCCTCCTGTCCCAAAGGTCATCTATCTCCATAAGGGCCATGAGTCGAGCCGACCTTAAGTGGTACCCAGTGCCAGCATCCCCTGGGAGACCCCAAACTGCCCACCCTGAGCACCTCCTCCAGACAGAAGATGATGGGAGGTGCCACATTCAGCGGGTGGCCCTGGGACTGGAGGAGCCCAGACCACACCAGGGCCTGGACCAGCAAAAGCCCCAGCCTGGTTTGGATGGCACAGAAGAGAGGAAGGGGAAGGTGCATCTACCTTTTGGATCACTTTCCTTACAGCTCACTCCTGAGCACCTCTCTCTGTCCAGATACCCCAAAACATCAGAGACAGAGGAACAAGGAATGTGATGCCAGCATGACTTTCACAGAAGCCTGAGAATCTCCTGGGCATGTCACAGGTCAGGAGAAGAGTTTAACTCCCTCTAATTTAAACAGATGAGAGATACAAAAGAGAAGAAAGAAGTGTGATTGGTGTAGAAGGAAAAGGGACACATCAGAATGTCCCAACAAGCCCCAGAGCTCTCCAGGGCCACCTCCCATGCTGAACCCATCACAGAAGTGACTGCTCAGAGCCAGCAAGCCAAGGTTTTCCATCTCACTCCACCTGCACAGAGCAGCCTGTTCAGGGCAGTGCTGAGTAAATAAGATCGAGGTGGGAACAACTGGCAGCATCTGAAGACCATTCACCTTGGGAAGCCCATCTAAGTGGGAAACTGACCTGGAAAGCAGATCTCACACTGGGTGCTCCCATCAGAGCAGCAAAAGCAACAGCATGTCAGCAGACACAGAGGCTTTTCAGCCTCACACACACACCTGGTGCTCCCTGGCTGGGGCAGATAAGGAGCAGGCCCTGGGCTGCAGAGAACACGCTCTGCTCCAGCACACAAATTGCCCTCCTGTGTTTGCCATCCTGCTGACACAGGAGCATCAAGAAGCTGATGCTACCGAGCAGTTGGCCAGAGGCAAAAGAAAATAATTTCCTATGCTGTTGCCAACTCCTATTTGCTGTCACTTGATCCCATATTTTAGGGATGTGCTGCACTCCCTGGAACGCCAATCGCTGGAGAACCAGAAGGAGCAGCAAGGGAAGGCTACGGGCTGTGAACAGCCTTGGGACAGACACAGCCTTGACTGCGGCAGCTGCAGGCACACTGCAATGCCAGCTCTGTTAGGGGAGTGCCTGGGGTGGCCGGGGAGCCCAGGGCATGCAGGGCTCCAGCACAGCAGAGGCCACCCCATTGCCCCATGGGGAGATGGAAGGGAGGGGAAAAAGGAAAAAGAACCAAAGCCCCAAAGGTACGGGATCAGCTGAGTTATTGCAAGCATGCTCGCAGCCAGCAGCAGGGCTGGGAGCAAACCTGAGCCTCCTGCACCCCAGTTATGCAGTCCCAGGGCCATGGGCTTTACACCCCCAGTTAATCCAAAGGGTGTTTGCAGCCAGTGCCCCTGCATCAGCATATCTCATCAGATCTGGAGAATGAAAGGTACCAGACAATCAGCCCATCCCCAAAGGCAGCCGGAGCCTCGCATCCCCTCTGCCACTCGAGGACGGGCAAGTGCAGCCATGCAATTTCTGTCTCACTTCCATGCCCTGGAAGAGCAGATGATGGTGTGTGTGAGGTGCTAGGCCCAGCGGGTCCCCTCTCCAGCACAGCAGCTCTCCCCTCCCTGCAGAGAGATGCACCATTAACCTTCACCAGCTCACCTCCGTGTCTGCACGCTGACCCTCACCTCCCCTCTTCACAGGATCATTCCCATGCATATGCCTGGGAGCTACACCATCGGCTCAGTAATCTTCCTAAATACAGCAGTTAGGTGACTGGGAAAAAATCTCTTTTACTGCTGATGCTGCTAATGGAAAATTCTCCCCTTTTTGCTGCTGCTTTCAAAGCCAGTCGTGGTTTCCTACAGACTTTGTCTTGCTTGGAGCCCTGAGAGGTGGAAGCACAGAGAGAGGGTACAAGACGGGTAGGGAACAGATAATGAGAAACAGAGGGGAACTCTGGTACTTGTCTTCCTCTTTGCCCACAGTGGCTCCAGATCTTATCTGCCCCATCTTCTCTTAGGCAGTCACAGCCCAACCTCCTGCAAGGAATCCCTCCTTCCTCCCCGCACCGCAGTGGGATAAGGAGGTTGGATGCATTCAAGAGCAACACTTCTTGCATGGCACACAGGGAAGATGCCCGAAGGGATCAACGGGCCAAAATCATTTACTCTGATTATTTTTCCCCAGGAGACAACCAGAAAGCCTCACCCAGTCAGTGCAACACTGGCAGTCAAGATCACTGCTCATCCCCTCCACATGCCATTCTGCATCTTCAATACCATTAAGTGTCTCCATACTGTCTGGACACTAGAAACCTTAACTGCATTAACTGAGACCCGAGTAGCATTCAATTCTTTTAAGTGGCACCATTTCTTAAGCTGGTTATGCACAAGAGCCATTTCTGCTCAATGCTGTCACCCACCCCACACATAGTGATGGGGCAAGACTGTGGAAAAGCTTGGGAAGATTGGCTGAGGTTCATCATTCAGGTGGTTGCAACTGGAGGAGGACACTCCTGACACGCAGACGATGAAAGGCTTCAATCAAGGCATTTCTATTTTCTTCCCTTCTCCTTCCACTCTCCAACCACGCTCTATAAGGTGTTTTGGTGTGATGGTAGGTGTTTCTCAAGCCACCTGCAACTGCTAACATATGTGTCAAGGTAGTGTAAGATCAATACCTCGCTGTTCCCACAAGTGGCATCAACCCATTCTCCTCCTGTCCCACGCCTGAACTCCTGTTACACCAGGAAAGCCCAAGGGCTCAGCCCCATTTCACAGCCAGCCAACACCACACATCAGCTCCGCAGCGCAGGGGCTTGTCCATCACACTGCTGGGTTCAAGCTTTAAGGGCTTAGAAAGAGAAAGGCAGCATGTTTTGGGGGTGATGTCCATGTGCGTGGTGGCACTCGGAGGTCACTCACCTCCCCACGCAAATGCAAGCTCCCCACCTCATTGTGAAGAAAACCACATTTTTTTGTCCCAGCAGAAGTGCAATAAGGGTCCCTGGCACAGCAACATCATGGAAAACCCGCTGTCATCACATGGGAGGAAAGGGGGAGCAGAGGGATCCCCAGCTGCAGCATCCTCCTGCTACTCCAGCCTAACAGTTCAGCTGCAGCAACGGGCTCCTCTCTCTATAGTTAATCTTCTGTTGCCACTAGCTGGTCAACACGGGTACTCTTGGAAAGCAGCAGCTCCCCGAGTACAACCTGCCACTCACTTACAGATTCCCAGCTTTAACTGGGATTTTCACCCCAGAAAATACCAAAGACGAAGCAAAATCCCTGCAAATCCAAGCCGCATTCAACCTTGTCTTTGGCGAGGGAAATGGTCACCCGAGGACTGACCCAATTTCATGGGCATTTTCTGCCTACAGCTCTCCTGGGTGGTATAGAGCTCATCTCTCCTGCAGCAACAGCAGGCAGACCCCAGTCTCAGGACCCACATCATCAGCACATCCCCACCCCAAGCTGGGCTCTCCTTCCTTCCCTTCCCAGCTACAAGAACCCTACAGCCTGGAAAGCATAAGCCGTCACATAGCTTCATACAAGGAGGGGAGGAAAATGCTGCCAGGTTTTCCCTCTTTCTACACCCTCCCCAGGCAGCCCCGACCACCGGGGACCTGGCCCAGACTCCATGGCCATGAGCAGCTGTGGATGGGCAGGAATGGGAAGGGATAGAGACCCTACTCTCAGGTCTACGTCCCCTCCCAGCCTGTATCCCAAGGAGCCCACCGACACGTGTCGTCTTCACTGTACCACCTTGCTGAGGCCTTTTGGTTCCCTCTGCTTGCCTGGTGGAAGATGTGACAATTTACCCCTTGGATTACCTTGGGAGTAGCCAGAAAAAGAAAAATAATAAAATAATAATAACTTAACACTTGATTGACCAAACCTCTGGCCAGATGTGCAGCACAGCTCTCCAGGTCTAGCAGAAGGCAGCTTGAGATACTGAAACCAAACTCTGCTCACTGGCTTCTCTCCACAGAGACAACCCAGTTTTTAGATGCCGTGCCCTGATGAGTGGAGCCTCACACCGGCCATGCTCCCTCTCCGCTACCCACACGATGCTGCTCCAGATCTCATGGGCCACCTCCAACCAGAGGACGATGCTTCTGAACAGTGGCATTAAAAGCTTCACTCGCAGCCAGGTGACCCTCCAGCCTCTCTGCCCCACAGGGTGGCAGAACCCTGCTCGAGTGGTTTCAGATAAAGCGGTAAATTCAAACAATCCACAAGGAACTAAAGGCTTTCCCTTATTTTAATGCCCTGAAGAGGGGAAGAAGTTCAAGTAAAGGTGGCTTCAGGAAAAGTTAAGAAAGAAGATAAAAGAAGTGGCAGTGAACTGCAGAGGAGATGAGGAGCTGTGTGACTTTGAGAGGTGGGGGATAATCACTGACCATGCACAGGGGCCATGCTGGGACACCAGTAATGAAGATGCACAAGCCCCTTTTCCAACAACCACGGAAACAAAGCACCTGGTAGCACTGCAGCTGCCTGTCACACAGCATCCATTAAAGCCATTTATGAGAAGTGTGTAGTAAACTGTTCTTATGCAAGCTACTACCGGGTAAGAGCGGTGGTGAAAATTTGT
>NW_009913029.1:0-3885 GCF_000696875.1 Nestor notabilis | reverse complement strand
TTTCCCTCTCTCTCCTCTATATATATCTGCTCACACATAGACAGAGCTCATCTAAATTAGCTCGGAAGCTAACTGCTTCATTCCCTGAATTGCACTTAAGGCAGGCTACGCTGCTGGTGGAGCAGCTATTGTACAGAACACATGGCTGCTGACTAAATCAAGATACATACCTCAGAGAGACCTCATTGTACAAGAATAAAGTCAATGATAGGCTGCACCATTTGCCAACGTAACACTAGAAGAATTAAGAGGAGGGGAAAAAAAAATATACCACAAAGCATCAGTTGTATCCAAGGTTAAGGAAAGGGCAGATGCTTTTTCAGGAAAGGGGATGCACAGCAATTCATAACGCACCGGTGGCAAAGTTACATTTGTCATTTCCTGCCACCACTGTGCTGTGCTGGGTAATTTTATAGCAGTGGAACTGGGGGGTAGGGAGAGAAACATCCTTCTTGCCTCCAACGCAGGAGAGAAAAAATAAACCCAGGCGTAGGAAATCGAGAAGCAGAAACTCCCCACTGAAGAAGGCACGCGGAGCAAACCCGCGCTGCCCAGTGCTGCGCCGGCAGCAGCTCCCTGCATCCGGGAAGGATGCAACAAGGAAACAAAGTTTTCTACCTCTGGTAGGAGAGGATGAAGCCATTCCCCCCTGGGCTCCCCATCTGCTTGCAGGAGGCTGTGTGCACGGGGTGTGCGGGCAGAGAGGGCTCCCGGCAGAGCAGATGCTGCTGGTGGAACATCTCCAGGCTCCCACCACCCCCTAGTGGGCTCCCGCATGCTTCCTACATGAATCCCGCATGCATCCCACACACTTCCCGAGACCCATGGCTCACGAGGGTGAGCAAACGGATGATGCTGCTGCTGCTTCAAGTGCACCGTGGAGCCAGGAGTCGGCTGCTTTGGGATGTCCTAGCCTTGCCTTCTCCTTTCACACCACTCATGCAGTGGTTCCTGCAGACCAAGCAGGGATGCAACCCTGGAAGCTCCCACACTGCGTGCTGAGTGAATAGACTCATATTCATATGAATAGAGTCATAAAGAGAAAGTTGCTTCCTCTCTAGAAGGATAAATCCTTTAAGAAAAGGGACACAGGGCATGTGCTTCATACCAGCCACCGACTCAGAGCATCCAGCTCCCCAGCCTGTTTTAACTTGGCCTGTCCTTAACAAGAACCAGCAGCAGATGTGGTGCTCAGGGTCATGGTTCAGTGCAGGACTTGGCAGTGTTCAGTGTATAGTTGGACTCCATGATCTTTTCCAACCTACACAATTTCATGACTCCAAGTTTCACACTGCTGCAGACACAGCTCTGGCACCTGCCAGCCTTCAGCTACAGCTCCTTTTTGTTACAGGAGGGATGAGATGCACAGGAACCACCCCAGCATGAGGGGACTTACTAAGCCAAGAGCTGCTGAGCAGGCCCAGAACTACAGACCACCTGCTTAAACACAGCTCATTGCTTAAACATCATTGCCTAAACCACCACATCACCACCCAGCAAGGCAAGGCTTTATTTTGTGCTTCCTGACCCGGAAAGACTCCTGAGCCCTGCAGAATAGGGTGGCCTCAATTTCTATTTCAGCTTATTTCACTTCAGACTCTGTAATACCAGCACCAGCTCTGCCTCCTTTATGCTTTTCTATTTTTCTTTTAAAAGTCCATCCAAGGATGCCATCCAGCGTGGCTTTAGGAGCTCTTCCTATCCCATCCTCACCCCTTGAGGCCAGAACAGGGTCTGTGCTAGCAGTAAGAGCTTGTAGTGAAAGACATTGAGGAGCCCTCAACACATTGCAATCAGCAGGACATCAGCTCTTCCTGTGCTCAGGCCCTGACAGCCCTTAAACATGTTCAGCAACACGTATAAACACATAAAGGAATCAGAAATCAGGTAACAACAAGGACTATGGAAGATTTTGGCAAAGAGAAGCCCTGTTTAAAGCAAACCCTGCCCCAAGTCACTCTAAAGACATTCAACCGACCTCCCACATGTAACGTGATTTTCACCTCTCAGAGCCCATTACAAGGTGGCAGCAGCTCTTGGGCTCCCAACTGCTGCTGAACTTAGAAAGGATACAGGGGTTAGAAACCACTACAGCAAACTCCAGCCTTACTCCTGCACTAGAAAGCAGCAATCCTCTAAAGCACTCACCCAGAAGAGTTAACTGCGAGTGAAACTCAGTTGCCACACCAGGAGACGGGAAGAAATGCAACAAATTTGAAATATCAGAGCATCCACAGCAATTCATGAGCTAGACCTTGGGGAAGGACAAGTGTTGTACCTTCTCTGGAGGCAACGTGCTGATTAATTTCAGGACCGTGATGAAGCCATCCCACCACGGGCAAAGCTTCCATTTATCTTCCAATCTGCCTGATGCCTGTGGGTTCAGGGAAACAGGAGCGGATGTGTGGGGACTTTTATCCATGAAAGGGCAGCAAAAAAGCCACGGTTTCACACAAGACATGCTACATCTTCAAGAGTATGCACATAACCACTATGCCAGGCAAGCAAAAGGGAATATTTTAGACCAAGACATGGCCCGTTTACTGGCAGTCACTCACAGAAGTAGGATTTGCTATAGAAGCAAATTTGTCTCTGATCTCTCAAGACTGATTTCTCTCCTCCAACTCGAGCTGCTAACTAAGCTACATGCTGAGGGGTTTCTTTGCCTTCTGTGCGCCATTCACACCCTGTCCCTGAAGAAACCCTACTCTCATCTGAAAATTCAACTCGGTGAACCATGAAACTTCTTGTTACTTTTAATCACTGGAAGGTAAATGTCATTCCTACTGCACCAAACCTCTGATGTTTCACTTTTTATGCCTTGAAATTGACTCTCTGGTTTGTATGGGATTTTTGCAGTTGACCAACCATGTCTAAGTAAGCCACGCTGCAAAGCCAGAACCTAAGGAGCATCGTCAACTTATTTATTATAGGTGCTTGGTATAAGAAAGCTTCACAGAAGGTAAAATAACAGGACTGGGAGGCACAAAGAGTCATTTCTCTGCCCTGGCACCTTGCACTCAGTGAAAAGCTGTTACCTCTGCAAGGTATGGGAAGGGAGAAGGGGCACATCGCAACACACTGGTGCACACAGGGTGATGCACTGGAAGGCACAGCGCCGAGGTGCTCAGCAGTACCTCAGACCCAAACTTAAGCAGGTACTTCAGTTATCCCTGCTCCAGACACCGAAAAGCAAGGAAGCTAATGGATAAACAAGAGATCAACACAAAACCTTCGGTCACCTGGCAGAGTAAACACCACCCTGTCCCCTTGGAGGGTCCCCAGGCTGATTCAGGTTTGGAAAAGGCTAAAAGTGCCAAGCAGCAGCTCGGGCACCCCGTCGAGACACCAGGATCCAGCGTCAAGATGAAACTACGACACCAGAATTATTTCTAGTCCCATCCCCCTCGCCACAAAAGCTGAAATAGGAGGAAAGTCTGCAGGCGTTCGCTACAGACCCAGGCGCTGGAGTTGTGCGTGAAGCAAGAGCCAGCTTCGAGAATTGAGACGAAAGCGTTTATAAAATTAGGCTCTGGTTGAGAAAAAACAGCCTCTCCCGTCTCCCCTGGCTCGGGGTACCTCCTCCAGGGCTACGCGTCCAAGTTGGAGCCCCAGAGGCAGCACCCATCACTTTACACCCTAAGCGAGATGCTTGACTCCCAGGGCTCTCCGGAGGCAGCAGCCCTCAGGCCCTGCTAAAAAATCTCTCCCCAGCAGGAAATAAACCCCAAACCAACCCGGGTGCAGGAAGGGCAGGGTTACAAAGCTCCAAACCCCCAGCAGGCTGCCCGCGGTGACGGGATGTGGAGCAGAAACGCCGGTGTAGAGCCCGGAGCAGGCTGCCCGCGCGGGGATGCTCCGGCACCGGGGGCGGTGCGGGATGGG